>NC_053026.1:458645247-458795375 GCF_003073215.2 Triticum urartu | reverse complement strand
CTTGAAGGTATATCTTTAGATCTTGCAATCGAGTCTTTTAGTTTCTTGTTTTATCACTAGTTTAGTTTATAAAATAAAACTATAAAAAAATGGAATTGAGTATGTCTCATACGCTTCACCTTTTTAATATCTTTTGTGAGTATGATGGAAAGGATAATTGTGCTCAAGTGCTAGAAGAAGAAATCTATAAAATGTTTGGCACTATGTGTTTGAATTGTGAGCGGATAACAATTTCACACAGGAAACAGCTATGACCATGATTACGCCAAGCTATTTAGGTGAGACTATAGAATACTCAAGCTTGGGGAAGCTATGTTTCATGAAGATGATATTTTTTATCCCCCAAGTTTTGATGAGCAAATTTATTATGATGAAAGCATGTGTCGGTGTCAAAACCGGCGGATCTCGGGTAGGGGGTCCCGAACTGTGCGTCTAGGCCGGATGGTAACAGGAGGCAAGGGACATGAAGTTTTACCCAGGTTCGGGCCCTCTCGATGGAGGTAAAACCCTACGTCCTGCTTGATTAATATTGATGATATGAGTAGTACAAGAGTAGATCTACCACGAGATCAGAGAGGCTAAACCCTAAAAGCTAGCCTATGGTATGATTGTTGTGTATGAATATGATGTCCTACGGACTAAAACCCCCTGGTTTATATAGACACCAGATAGGGTTAGGGTTACATAGAGTCGGTTACAATGGTAGGAGATCTGCATATCCGTATCGCCAAGCTTGCCTTCCACGCCAAGGAAAGTCCCTTCTGGACACGGGACGAAGTCTTCAATCTTGTATCTTCATAGTCCTGGAGTCCGGCTGAAGGTATAGTCCGGCCATCCGGACACCCCCTAATCCAGGACTCCCTCAGTAGCCCCCGAACCAGGCTTCAATGACGATGAGTCCGGCGCGCAGATTGTCTTCGACATTGCAAGGCGGGTTCTCCTCTGAATTCCATGTACCTGTTGAATAAAGTCCGGTTTCTTGTAAATGTTGTGCTCCTTGGCTTCTGCGCCCAATAATGGCCGTCTCCCACGTGTCAAACGAATATGAAAAGTCTGAGTGTTTTTACATCCACACCCCTAGCCGCGTAAATGAGCCGCCTATTTAAGGGGACGAGGATTTAGATCCAAACCACACCTTCTCCCCTTCGCGAGTGTTCATCAGAGCGCATCCGACAAAGGTCCATTCCACCATTTCCAGCCATTGCAACTCCTCCCTTTGCCCTTCAAGCCCTAAGCCTGGATATTGGGAGAGATGCTCCATCCCGCATAGTGAGCTAGTGACGCTCCAGACCAAGGGATTTCTCCCCCCGGCCTATATGGTCCCGGTCCGAGCCGGCCTTGCCGTCTATAACGGCGGAGAGCAAGCAGAGAGTGCCCCTAATCCCTCCAAAGGAGAGCGGGTGTGCCTCGTCCCTTATTTAATAAGGGGGCTTGGATTTCCAATCCATCCATTTCTCCGGGGGCTGCTGGAGTTCTACGGCCTCCAGCTACATAATCTCACGCCTGCCTCCGTATTGCATATCGCGGGCTTTGTAGCCCTCTGCGAGCTGTTCTTGGGTGTTGAGGCTCATTTCGGGCTGTGGAAAGAGCTATTCTGCCTCGTGCCCCGTTCCAACAAGGGGTCAATGTATCAAGTGGGCGGAGCCGAAGTGTGGCGCATCGCCGGGACCAGATATCTGTCTGGAACCCCAAAGAAGGCGTCCGAAGACTGGCCCTCGGAATCGTTTTATATAGAAGACGTCCCGCTGCCAGATCATGTCCGGATCGGCCTCCCTGAATTCGACAGTGCTCCCTTAAAGAAACGCCTAAGCTGGCGTCCACGGAGCCCTCAGAGGGAAAGTGACAGGGACGCTATTTACCTGATGGGCCGGATAAGATTTGTTAGCTCATTCCGGACTGACCATGATCGGGGTCATGGCCGCATGCATCATGCGAGGGGTGCAGCCGCTACAGTATAGAGGCCACCCCATGTGGGACTTCAACGGGGAGGACGACACCACCCGCTACAGCCGTAAGGGGCCGGATTCGGCTGCGGCTCTAATAAAGACCTTGTCCGCTTTGCACAAGGGAGAAGAGGAGGATTTTCTCCGCGTCGACCCAAAGGGTGGATTTTCCATGTACAATCCTCCAAGCTGGGTGAGTGGTCACATCTTGCCCATCCGTTTTATATCCCCATTGTTAAATATTCAATCTAGTGATTTCAACGCAGGAACTGCACCAGGCTGTTAAAGAAATAAGCAGCCCTCCTCCACAACCTGAGGACCCAGGACGGTGCCTCGACCCAGCCTCTCAAGAGGATCCGGACTTATCTGTGGAGTTGATTGATGGAGTGTTCCATCAATTGAGCAAGGACAACGCCTTGGTGGCCATTACGGCTGATTACCCAGGGCTAATCTCGGCCTCCCAGAAACGGGAGGCCGAACCTGCGGCGACAAGCCAACGAGGGGCCGCAGGGCCCTGTGGGCAGAAAAGAGGTGCAGTCTAGACCGAGACGTCAGCGCAAAGGTATGGCGCGCCTCCTTATCCCAGGTGTTACACCTTCAAGGCACATTAACACTCGTGCTCTCTTGAGGACAAAGAGACCTCGCCGAACTAGATTCGGATAGGCTGCCAATCACGCCTCCACCAGCCAGGCTCCAAAGCCTGGTCCAGAGGTGGAGGCGAACACAAGGGGCGCACCGGGCGCTCCTCCGACGGAGGATGTGGACAGGTTATCTGCCACCAACTCTGAGGTGGAGAGTGCCATGAACCACAGACGTCGCCGGACAATTCTTCGCGACGCTTGTTTCTCCCAAGAGGCATTAGATGCCTTCAAATCGGGAGATGCGTACCTCCGTGCCGCTCAAAATGGTCTAGCCAGAGACACGAAGCAATATGTAAAAGACATACGGGTAAGAAAATTTTGGTAATTATATATAGATACCATTAGCTTCCGAGACTTGAAACAGTTAGAATAACTGATTTAAGGATCATTTGTTATGCAGGTTCTTACAGAAAAGAATTCCCTACTGTCCAAGGAGCTGGAAGAGTGCAAAGCCCAACTTGAGGCCGCACTAGCCGCGGCAGGGGAGCCCAAGGAGACCCCCTATGGTAATATACACTTCGAAAGATAAGTATTTTGCGAAGCACGGCATGGGTGCGAATCTGACAAATGAAATTGTAGATGGCGCCGGATTGAATCGGAAAGGCAACACCTCCTACGCTAGCTAAAGGCTGGTGAGAAGGTGCTGACAAAGGTGAGGCGGGAGAAGAACGATCTCCAAGATGCCAACACCAAGCAGGGGGTCGAGCTGAAAGATGTTCGTGCCCAGCTGTCGGACTCCGTGAAGGAGAATCAGCGGCTTCGGCGCGGCATATTTAGTAAGTGCTTGAACGAACCTTTGAAAGAAAGTTCGGCGGGGAAGTCGACTAACAGAGCGATGTCTGTAGGTGTGCTAACAGGCCGTCCTGCAGAGGAGATGCCCGGTTCTATGGGTGACCTTCTTCCCGAGCTCTCGCAACTGCTCGATCGAGTTCGGCAGGCGATGCAAGGCGTCGCCCAGGCCCTGTGGCCATCTGTCTCCATGCCCGAAGGTCTTGGAGAGCTTGCGGAGAAGCTAAAGGGAGCACGGCGGCGCTTCCGTTTGTGGAAGATATCGGCCTGCCGTCAAGGCGCTAAGGAGGCCTGGGCCATGGTGAAGACGCGGTACGCAAAGGCTGACCCCAACCACATGGCCGAGGTCGGTCCTGTAGGGCCCGATGGGAAGGAGATCCCTGTAAGCTTAGTATACGGCCAAGTAGAGTTGGCCGCGAAGTATTCCCAGCAGGACTGTAAATTAGACAGCCTGTTAGATGGTATTGAAGAGGAATACAATCAGTCAAAATGACTATGTAATTTAATTGAAATTTATAATGCCTTCTAGCCGAATTGTAGATCATTTGTCGTGGCCGACCTTTTCGCTTCAGCCTCCGGACCTGACGGTCCGGAGTGTGTCCGAATTTCCATGTGGCTATATAGGAACCGGGGAATGCATGGAGACCAGGCGTAGGGGTCATTAGTGCGTGAACAGACAAGTGCCCGACTAGTTATGTTATATTACATGGTTAGTAAGAAACATCTTCCAGGGAGAATAGTTCCGTTAGGGGTTCCTTTCCCTGGGAGGCATGCCCTAAGGTGCATGTCCATGCTGCGAAAAGAAACACAGGAAAAACATCTGGGGGCGTATAGATAAAAATGAAAAAGGATCATCTTTAGTTCACCGACCGAATATTCCCTTAAGAACGCTAGCTTTTGGCTTCACCCAGTCTGAGGTACACGTCCGGCTGACCCGGCGGTAACAATCGCAGAGGTGCTCCCTTTACCACCTAGCCGAACAATCAGGAACGTAGGGGTAAGCACAGGAGCCAGGCAACCCAGCTTGGCCAAAACTTAAGTCATATCGATGCATACAATGGTGAATAAAAGGTACATGCGGAAGTGTGACACATGTGTTGGGCATGAAGACCATATGAATAAGCTTCTGTTTAAAGAAGCCCCCAGGTTTAATGAGCGCGGATAGCGCGTCACTTTATGAGCCTTTAAAGGCTATAAGAGAGAGAGAGAGAGAGAGAGAAGAAGAGAAATGTAAGGCAGAAACTATATAAAAAATGGACAGAGGAAGGAGACGAACACAGAGTCCGACGCTAGGCATAGAATCTTCGGAGACGGGCTGCGTTCCATGGGTTTGGCTCGAGTCGGTTATCCGATGCATCCCGCAGGCGGTACGCTCCACCAGTCAGGACTTGGTCAATTATGAAGGGACCTTCCCACTTGGGCTTGAGTTTGTCCTTTTTCTTGTCCGGTAGTTGTAGGACTAATTCGCCAATGTTGTAATTTTTGGCCCGTACTTCTCTGCTTTGGTATCTTCGAGCCTGCTGTTGATAGAATGCGGAACGGGCTTTTGCCACGTCACACTCCTCCTCCAATGCGTCCAAGCTATCCTGCCGATCGAGCTCGGCTTCTCTTTCTTCGTACATGCGCACTCGAGGTGAGTCATGAATTATGTCGCAAGGCAAAACTGCCTCTGCGTCGTACACCATAAAGAATGGTGTGTATTCGGTGGTATGATTCGGCGTGGTCCGCAGCCCCCAGAGTACGGAGTCGAGCTCCTCTACCCAGTGTGTGTTAGATTCCTTGAGGGACCGCACTAATTTGGGTTTGATGCCGCTCATGATAAGACCATTTGCATGTTCGACCTGGCCGTTAGTTTGTGGGTGATAGACGGAAGCGTAATCGAGCTTGATGCCCATGTTTTTGCACCAGAGTTTTACCTCGTCGGCCGTGAAGTTCGTGCCGTTATCAGTGATGATGCTGTGGGGGACGCCGTAATGAAGTACAACCCCGGATATAAAGTCTATCACCGGTCCGGATTCGGCCGTCTTAACAGGCTTGGCTTCTATCCATTTGGTGAACTTATCCACCATGACCAGTATGTATTTTTGCTTGTGGGTTCCGCCTTTAAGGGGTCCAACCATGTCAAGCCCCCAGACCACGAAGGGCCAAGTAATCGGGATAGTTTGGAGGGCGGTGGGTGGCATATGGCTTTGGTTTGCAAAGAGCTGGCAACCGGTGCATCATTGGACTAAGTCCTGAGCGTCTGCCCGGGCCGTCGGCCAATAAAAGCCTGTACAGAAGGCCTTGCTTACAAGGGACCGAGCTGCAGCATGATGACCTCCGAGTCCGGCATGAATTTCAGCCAGGAGGTTCCGCCCCTCCTCTTCGAAGATGCACCTTTGAAGGACTCCGGTAGTGCTTTTCTTATAAAGCTCTCCCTCGTGGACTCTGTAGGATTTGGATCGCCGTACTATGCAGCGTGCCTCATTTTGGTCCTCGAGGAGTTCCTGCCTAGTAAGGTAGGTGAGGAATGGTTCCGTCCACGGGGCGATAACAACCATTATTACGTGGGCTGAAGGTATTATTTCATTGGCAGAGCCTCCGATTGTGTCAGAATGTTCGGTGCCGGGCAGTGCGGTTGGGTCCGGGTTGTTATTGTTTGGCTCCCCTTCCCATACTACGGATGGCTTGAACAGCCTTTCCAAGAAGTTGTTGGGGGGACTGCATCGCGTTTTGCGCTGATGCGTGCCAGGACATCTGTCGCCTGATTATTTTCCCGGGCTACATGGTGGAATTCAAGCCCTTCGAACCGAGCTGACATTTTTAGGACGACGTTGCCGTAAGCTGCCATTTTTGGATCCTTGGCATCGAAGTCTCCATTTATTTGGGATATTGCGAGGTTCGAGTCCCCGCGCACCTCTAGGCGTTGAATGCCCATGGATACTGCCATCCGGAGACCATGTAAAAGGGCCTCATATTCGGCTGCATTGTTGGAGTCCGTGTACATAATCTGGAGTACGTATTGAACTGCGTCTCCTGTGGGGGACGTCAAAACGACGCCAGCTCCCAGTCCGGCCAACATCTTGGAGCCGTCGAAATGCATGATCCAATTTGAATATGTGTCGTACTCTTTAGGGAGTTCGGCCTCCGTCCATTCTGCGACAAAGTCGGCCAAGACTTGCGACTTGATGGCTCACCGTGGCTTATAAGTTATGTCGAATGGGAGGAGCTCAATGGCCCATTTTGCAATCCGGCCCGTTGTGTCACGGTTGTTTATAATATCGTTAAGTGGTACTTCCGAGGCTACTGTTATTGAACACTCTTGAAAGTAGTGTCATAGCTTCCAGGATGCCATGAATACCGCGTACGCAATCTTTTGATAATGCGGGTACCGTGATTTGCAGGGAGTGAGGACAGTGGACACATAATAGACCGGCTTTTGAAGGGGGAATTTGTGTCCGTCCGCTTCTCGTTCGACGACGAGCACTGCGCTTACAACCTGATGTGTTGCTGCAATGTATAGTAGCATTGGTTCGCCAATGTTTGGCGCGGCCAGGACTGGGTTTGTTGCCAGTATGTCTTTTATTTCGTCGAGTCCGACCGTGGTTGCATCCGTCCATTCAAAGTGTTCGGTGCGCCGAAGGAGGCGGTAAAGGGGTAGGGCCTTTTCTCCCAAGCGGGAGATAAAGCGGCTTAGAGCCGCCAGGCATCCGGTTAACTTTTGTATTTGTTTGAGGTCCTTTGGGATATCCAGTTGTGACAGAGCTCGGATCTTGGCTAGATTTGCTTCAATTCCTCTACCGGATACAATGAAGCCCAAGAGCTTTCCAGCTGGGACGCCAAAAATGCATTTTTCTGGGTTGAGCTTGATGTCTTATGCTTGGAGGTTATCGAATGTGAGCCTCAAGTCGTCTACTAGAGATTCGACATGTCTTGTTTTGACGACCACATCATCTTCATATGCCTCCACTGTTTTGCCGATCTGGTTTGCCAGACATGTTTGAATCATGCGCTGATATGTTGCGCCGGCGTTTTTGAGCCCGAAGGGCATTGTGTTGAAGCAGAATGGGCCGTGTGGTGTGATAAATGCCGTTGCGGCTTGGTCTGATTCTGCCATCTTGATTTGATGGTAGCCGGAATATGCGTCGAGGAAACACAACGAGTCGTGTCCTGCGGTAGCGTCGATAATTTGATCGATGCGGGGGAGGGGGAAGGGATCCTTTGGGAAAGCCTTGTTAAGGTCTTTAAAATCAACGCACAGGCGCCAGGATTTGTCCTTCTTTGGTACCATCACCAGGTTTGCTAGCCAGTCCGGATGTTTTATATCTCTGATGAATCCGGCCTCCAATAGCTTTGCTAGCTCCTCTCCCATGGCTTTTCTCTTAGGTTCAGAAAAACGCCGAAGAGCTTACTTGACAGGTTTAAATTCTTTTAGGATGTTTAAGCTGTGCTCGGCCAGCCTGCGTGGGATTCCTGGCATGTCTGAAGGGTGCCAGGCGAAAATGTCCCAGTTCTCTCGTAGGAACTCTCGCAGTGCGGCATCTACATCCGGGTTTAAATGTGCCCCGATGGAAGCTATTTTATTGGGGTCCGTTGGATGGACCTGGAATTTGACTATTTCGTCCGCTGGTTTAAAGGAGGTGGACTTGGATCTTTTGTCGAGTACCACGTCGTCTCTATTTACCATGGAGCGCAGCGTAGTCAGTTCCTCAGCCGCTAGTGCTTCGGATAGTGCCTCAAGGGCCAGTGCGGCTGTCTTGTTTTCGGCGCGGAGTGCTATGTCCAGATCACTAGCGAGAGTGATGATCCCGTTGGGCCTGGGCATCTTGAGCTTCATGTACCCGTAATGGGGTATTGCTTGGAAGATTGTAAACGCTTCCCGTCCTAGTAGAGCGTGATAACCGCTGCTGAACGGAGCCACATGGAACGTGACCTCTTCGGACCTGTAATTATCCGGCGTGCCGAACACCACATCTAGTGTGATTTTTCCAGTACAGCGCGCTTCCCGACTAGGTATTATTCCTCTAAAGGTTGTCCTGCTTCGCTCAATGTGGTTCCAGTCTATTTCCATTTTTTGAAGGGTTTCCTCGTAAATGAGGTTCAATCCGCTGCCGCCGTCCATGAGTACCTTGGTAAGACGAAAGCCGTCCACTATTGGACTGAGGACCAATGCAGCTGGTACTCGGGCTGTTCGGAATTTAGGTTCATCACTGGCGTTAAAGGTAATAGCCGTGTCACTCCATGGGTTTATTGTTGCCACTTGGTAGATTTCGGCAAGGCTGCGGAGTGTACTTTTTCGCATGTTATTTGATGCGAAAGTCTCGAAGACTGTTAATACCGTATTGGTGTCTCTGGGGTGGCTTTCTGTGGCCTCCGGTATTAGGAGATCTTCGCCAATTTTGGCCACCTGCCGGAGTATCCAACATGCTCTAAGGCTGTGAGTTGGTGTGGCATCCTCTGCACTGTGAATTTTAGAGGGTCCATTAAGCCATCCTTCCAATACGGTTCCCTGCCCTGTAGAGGGTTTTTGCTTTTTGGTGTTTGACCCGGGTGTCTGGCGATGATGCACCCTTTTATTTCAGACTGGGTTTGCATTCAGGGCTGGATTGTCCCAAAATTTTATTTCGGTTTTCCAGGCGCTTTCCATCGCACAGTACTTTCGTACTATGGACGCCAAGTCAGCGAAGCGTGTAATATCACGGCGACTTATGGCGTTGAGGATTCCCTTGTCTGTGCAATTATTGCAGAAGAACGAAATCGCGTCTTCCTCGTGGCAGTCCCTTATCCTGTTCATAACTAGGAGGAATCTGGCCCAGTAGTGATGTACTGTTTCTTCGGGCTCTTGCCTAATTTGGGATAGATCGCTAATGTTCGGGTGGGTGGGTGGAATTAAATCCGAAGGCTCGCCCCATCTGAGGCTCAGAGGCCGAGGAATTTCCGAACTCGGAAATTTGGATTTCTGGATGTTGTCCAATGAGTCCAGTCCGTCGCCTGATTCTAAGTTCAGGTCTTGAGTGATATCCTCCCCTCCACGGGTATCCGGCTTGGAGGGATCGGGAATCCGGACGTAGCGAGGCCTTAAGATAGATGAAGGGTCGCGGCACTGTCCCTCTACCACGGCAACCTGATGGGTGACTTGGGGAGAGTTAATCTCTCTCAGATCGGGTTTAGGCCCAATCTGGTCGTAATCCGTGGCGACTCCCAGGGCGGCGAAGCGATCCAAGAGCTCATTTATGGAGGAGAGTTCCATTGGATCTAACTGCTCGGCGAGTTCCGAGCTGACATGAAGATTGTTTTCGATGGCTCGAGAGGTCATCGTCGGTGCAGAGGCCGAACAGGCGGTCATAAGAAAACCACCTAGCCAGAGGGTTTGACCGACAGCCAAAGCTCCCTTAGCAACGGTGCCGTCTTTAAAGACGGGGCGAGGCATCCTTCCTGATGGCGACGACACAGAGGAACTCTCAATGAAAGCACCAATGTCGGTGTCAAAACCGGCGGATCTCGGGTAGGGGGTCCCGAACTGTGCGTCTAGGCCGGATGGTAACAGGAGGCAAGGGACATGAAGTTTTACCCAGGTTCGGTCCCTCTCGATGGAGGTAAAACCCTACGTCCTGCTTGATTAATATTGATGATGTGGGTAGTACAAGAGTAGATCTACCACGAGATCAGAGAGGCTAAACCCTAAAAGCTAGCCTATGGTATGATTGTTGTGTATGAATATGATGTCCTACGGACTAAAACCCCCCGGTTTATATAGACACCGGATAGGGTTAGGGTTACATAGAGTCGGTTACAATGGTAGGAGATCTGCATATCCGTATCGCCAAGCTTGCCTTCCACGCCAAGGAAAGTCCCTTCCGGACACGGGACGAAGTCTTCAATCTTGTATCTTCATAGTCCAGGAGTTCGGCTGAAGGTATAGTCCGGCCATTCGGACACCCCCTAATCCAGGACTCCCTCAGCATGCCTCCTATCTATGATGATTATTGTGATGACACGTATGCTTTAAAGAATAATGATAACCATGAAGCTTGTCATCTTGATCTTAATTTTCAATCACATGATAGTTATTTTGTTGAGTTTGCTCCCACTACTATTCATGAGAAGAATTTTGCTTATGTGGAGAGTAGTAAATTTTCTATGCTTGTAGATCATGAAAAGAATGCTTTATGTGACAGTTATATTGTTGAATCTGAAAATTATTATGAGGGACGAACATATGCTTGTAGGAATTGCAATAATATCAAGTTTCCTCTCTATGTGCTTAAAGTTTTGAAGTTATGCTTGTTTTACCTTCCAATGCAAGTTGATTCTTGTTCCCACAAGTTGTTTGCTCACAAAATCCCTATGCATAGGAAGTGGGTGCTAGTCATATTCTTCACGATGCTCTCTTTACATTACAATTCTTATCTTTTATGTGAGCATCATTGAAATCATCATGCCTAGCTAGGGGCGTTAAACGATAGCGCTTGTTGGGAGGCAACCCAATTTTATTTTTATTCCTTACTTTTTGTTCCTGTTTAGTAATAAATAATTCATCTAGCCTATGTTTAGATGTGGTTTTATGCTTTTAGTTAGTGTTTGTGCCAAGTAGAACCTTTGGGAAGACTTGGGGAAAGTCTTATTGATCATGCTGTAAAAAACAGAAACTTTAGCGCTCACGAGAACTGCTGCCATTTTTATTTGGAGAGTGATATTTAGTTAAATCTTTTTGCAGATGATTAATAGATAAATTCCTCAGGTCCAGAAATTTATTTTAGAATATTATGAGTTCCAGAAGTATACGTTTGATCCATATTACTACAGGCTGTTCTGTTTTTGACAGATTCTGTTTTTCGTGTGTTGTTTGCTTATTTTGATGAATCTAAGGCTAGTAAAATAGTTTATAAACCATAGAGAAGTTGGAATACAGTAGGGTTAACATCAATATAAATAAAGAATGAGTTCATTACAGTACCTTGAAGTGGTGATTTATTTTATACTAACGGAGCTTACGAGTTTTCTGTTAAGTTTTGTGTTGTGAAGTTTTCAAGTTTTGGGTGAGGATTCGATGGACTATGAAATAAGGAGTGGCAAGAGCCCAATCTTGGGGATGCCCAAGGCACCCAAGGTAATATTCAAGGATAGCCAAGAGCCTAAGCTTGGGGATGCCCCGGAAGGCATCCCCTCTTTCGTCTTCGTTCATCGGTAACTTTACTTGGGGCTATATTTTTATTCACCACATGATATGTGTTTTGCTTGGAGCGTCAATTTATTTTGTTAGGATTTGCTTGCTGTTATTTAGAACAATGTTTTGCATCTTTTATTTCAATAAAAGTGGCATTAATAGTCTTTACTATGCCTATGTTACAAGTATACATGTTGCTGTTTGAAAACAGAAAGTTTACCGCTGTTGCAATAATTCCCTAGAAAATTCAGAATGTGATAAAATGTTGAAACCTTTTGCATATTAAGCTCTGATAAATTTACTACAGTGGGAATTTTATTTCATAATTTTTGGATCTAGGGAAGTATGGATGTTGCTGCATTCTTTACAGACTATCCTGTTTAGGCAGATTACTGTTATGTTTGCATTGTTTGCATATGTTTGCTTCTTTAATGATCCTTTAGTATGCAATGTTGAATAATAATTTTAGTGATTTTCTACAGTAGAGTATGATAAGGTTTTTGCAATGGTTTATACTAACTTATCTCACGAGTCCTTGTTGAGTTTTGTGTGGATGAAGCTTTTGAGATTTAGGGAGACCGTGATATGAGATGAATTAAGGAGACACAAAAGCTCAAGCTTGGGGATGCCCAAGGCACTCCAAGATAATATTTCAAGAAGTCTCAAGCATCTAAGCTTGGGGATGCCCCGGTTGGCATCCCACCTTTCTTCTTCAACAACTATCGGTTAGTATCGGTTGATCATAAGTTTTTGCTTCTTCACATGATGTTTGCTATTCTTAGAATGTCATTTTCTTTTGCTTTGCTTGCTGTTTGAATAAAATACCAAGATCTGAAATTATTTAATGTTAGAGAGTCTTCACATTGTTGCATAATTATTCGACTACTCATTGATCTTCACTTATATCTTTCGGAGTAGTTTGTCATTTGCTCTAGTGCTTCACTTATACCTTTTAGAGCATGGTGGTAGTTTTATTTTGAAGAAATAGATGAACTCTCATGCTTCACTTAGATTATTTTGAGAGTCTTAAATAGCATGGTAATTTGCTTAAAATCCTAATATGCTAGGTATTCAAGAATAATAAAATTCTCTTATGAGTGTGTTGAATACTAAGAGAAGTTTGATACTTGATGATTGTTTTGAGATATGAGGATGGTAATATTAGAGTCATGCTAGTTGAGTGGTTATGAATTTGAGAAATACTTGTGTTGAGGTTTGTGATTCCCGTAGCATGCACGTATGGTGAACCGTTATGTGATGAAGTCGGAGCATGATTTATTTATTGATTGCCTTCCTTATGAGTGGCGGTCGGGGACGAGTGATGGTCTTTTCCTACCAATCTATCCCCCTAGGAGCATGCGCGTAGTACTTTGTTTCGATAACTAATAGATTTTTGCAATAAGTATGTGAGTTCTTTATGACTAATGTTGAGTCCATGGATTATACACACTCTCACCCTTCCACCTTTGCTAGCCTCTCTAGTACCGCGCACCTTTCGCCGGTACCATAAACCCACCATATACCTTCCTCAAAACAGCCACCATACCTACCTATTATGGCATTTCCATAGCCATTCCGAGATATATTGCCATGCAACTTTCCACCGTTCCGTTATTATGACACGCTTCATCATTGTCATATTGCTTTGCATGATCATGTAGTTGACATCGTATTTGTGGCAAAGCCACCGTTCATAATTCTTTCATACATGTCACTCATGAGTCATTGCACATCCCGGTACACCGCCGGAGGCATTCATATAGAGTCATATTTTGTTCTAAGAATCAAGTTGTAATTCATGAGTTGTAAGTAAATAAAGTGTGATGATCATCATTATTAGAGCATTGTCTCGGTGAGGAAAGGATGATGGAGACTATGATTCCCCCACAAGTCGGGATGAGACTCCGGACGAAAATAAATAAATAAAAGAGGCCAAAGAAGCCCAAATAAAAAATATAAAAAAAGAGGCCATAAAAAAAAGAAAAGGCCCAAATAAAAAAATAAAAAAATGAGATAAAAAGAGAGAAGGGGCAATGCTACTATCCTTTTACCACACTTGTGCTTCAAAGTAGCACCATGATCTTCATGATAGAGAGTCTCCTACGTTGTCACTTTAATATACTAGTGGGAATCTTTCATTATAGAACTTGGCTTGTATATTCCAATGATGGGCTTCCTCAAATTGCCCTAGGTCTTCATGAGCAAGCAAGTTGGATGCACACCCACTTAGTTTTTTTTTGAGCTTTCATATACTTATAGCTCTAGTGCATCCGTTGCATGGCAATCCCTACTCACTCACATTGATATCTATTGATGGGCATCTCCATAGCCCATTGATACGCCTAGTTGATGTGAGACTATCTTCTCCTTTTTGTCTTCTCCATAACCACCATTCTATTCCACCTATAGTGCTATGTACATGGCTCACGCTCATGTATTGCGTGAAGATTGAAAAAGTTTGAGAACATCAAAAGTATGAAACAATTGCTTGGCTTGTCATCGGGGTTGTGCATGATTTAAATACTTTGTGTGGTGAAGATAGAGCATAGCCAGACTATAGGATTTTGTAGGGATAGCTTTCTTTGGCCATGATATTTTGAGAAGACATAATTGCTTTATTAGTATGCTTGAAGTATTATTATTTTTATGTCAATATGAACTTTTGTCTTGAATCTTTCGGATCTGAATATTCATATCACAAGTAAGAAGAATTACATTGAAATTATGCCAACTATCATTCCACATCAAAAATTATCTTTTTATCATTTACCTACTCGAGGACGAGCAGGAATTAAGCTTGGGGATGCTTGATAGGTCTCCAACGTATCTATAATTTTTGATTGCTCCATGCTATATTATCTACTGTTTTGGACAATATTGGGCTTTAATATCCACTTTTATATTATTTTTGGGACTAACCTATTAACCGGAGGCCCAGCCCAGATTTGTTGTTTTTTCCTATTTCACTGTTTCGAAGAAAAGGAATATCAAACGGAGTCAAAACGGAACGAAATCAACTAGAGAAGTTATTTTTGGAAGGGAACCTACCGGATAGACTTGGACCCTACGTCAGAAGATGAAGGAGGAGCTCACGAGGGTAGGGGCGCGCCCACCCCCCTGGGGCGCGCCCCCTGCCTCGTGGCCCCCCCTTCGGTCCACCGACGTACTTCTTTCACCCATATATACCTACGTAACCTAAAACTTCCAGAACAGAGATTAGATCGGGAGTTCCGCCGCCAGAAGCCTCCGTAGCCACCAAAAGTCAATCGGGACCATGTTCCGGCACCCTCCCGGAGGGGGGGATCCCTC
Organism: Triticum urartu; assembly: GCF_003073215.2. Lineage (NCBI taxonomy): Eukaryota > Viridiplantae > Streptophyta > Magnoliopsida > Poales > Poaceae > Triticum > Triticum urartu. Next base: position 458,780,547 of record NC_053026.1, on the reverse strand, counting down.
ACCGGTGGCCATCTTCATCATCCCGGTGCTCTCCATGACGAGGAGGGAGTAGTTCTCCATCGGGGATGAGGGTATGTACCAGTAGCTATGTGTTTGATCTCTCTCTCTCGTGTTCTTGATTTGGCACGATCTTGATGTATCACGAGCTTTGCTATTATAGTTGGATCCTATGTTTCTCCTCCCCCTCTTCTCTCTTGTAATGAATTGAGTTTCCCCTTTGAAGTAATCTTATCGGATTGAGTCTTTAAAGATTTGAGAACACTTGATGTATGTCTTGCGTGGGATACCCGTGGTGACAATGGGGTATTCTATTGATCCACTTGATGTATGTTTTGGTGATCAACTTGCGGGTTTCGTGACATTGGGAACCTATGCATAGGGGTTGGCACACGTTTTCGTCGTGATTCTCCGATAGGAACTTTGGGGTACTCTTTGAGGTCCTTTGTGTTGGTTGAATAGATGAATCTGAGATTGTGTGATGCATATCGTATAATCATACCCACGGATACTTGAGGTGACATTGGAGTATCTAGGTGACATTAGGGTTTTGGTTGATTTGTGTCTTAAGGTGTTATTCTAGTACGAACTCTAGGGCTATTTGTGACACTTATAGGAATAGCCCAACGGATTGATTAGGAAGAATAACTTTGAGGTGGTTTCGTACCCTACCATAATCTCTTCGTTTGTTCTCCGCTATTAGTGACTTTCGAGTGACTCTTTGTTGCATGTTGAGGGATAGTTATGTGATCCAGTCATGTTAGTATTGTTGAGGGAACTTACACTAGCGAAAGTATGAACCCTAGGCCTTGTTTCCACACATTGCAATACCGTTTACGCTCACTTTTATCATTCGTTACCTTACTGTTTTTATTATTTCAAATTAAAAAACCTTTATCTACCATCCATATTGCACTTGTATCACCATCTCTTCGCTGAACTAGTGCACCTATACAATTTACCATTGTATTGGGTGTGTTGGGGACACAAGAGACTCTTTGTTATTTGGTTGCAGGGTTGCTCGAGAGAGACCATCTTCATCCTACGCCTCCTACGGATTGAGAAACCTTAGGTCATCCACTTGAGGAAAATTTGCTACTGTCCTACAAACATCTGCACTTGGAGGCCCAACAACGTCTACAAGAAGAAGATTGTGTAGTAGACATCACCGGCGAGCAGACCTAGCCTCCCTTATACAAGAGCAGGCGTTCCAGTCCAACCTGGCGCACGCCGCTCAGTCGCTGACGTCACGAAGACTTCGGCTGATACCACGACGTCGAGTGCCCATAACTGTCCCCGCGTAGTTGGTTAGTGCGTATAGGCCAGTAGCCAGACTCAGATCAAATACCAAGATCTCGTTAAGCGTGTTATTTTGAAGTAACCGCGAACGCTGACCAGGGTCAGGCCCACCTCTCTCCTAGGTGGTCTCAACCCGCCCTGTCACTTCGCCACAAAGTAACAGTCGAGGATCGTCGGGAACCCAGGCCCACCTCTACCGGGATGGAGCCACCTGCCCCTTCAGCCCCCACATCAGAATCACTTGCGGGTACTCAATGAGCCGACCCGACTTTAGTCACCACCTGTATAGTATGTATAAAGTATATAGTATATACCTGTGATCACCTCCCGAGTGATCATGGCCCGATAGTATAGCATGGCAGACAGACAAGAATGTAGGGTCACTGATGATAAACTAGCATCCTATACTAAGCATTAGGATTGCAGGTAAAGGTAACAACAATAGTAGCAAAGACAGGCTATGCATCAGGATAGGATTAACAGAAAGCAGTAACATGCTACACTACTCTAATGCAAGAAGTAGAGAGAAGAGTAGGCGATATCTGGTGATCGAAGGGGGGGCTTGCCTGGTTGCTCTGGCAAGGAGGGGTCGTCAACACCGTAGTCGATCGGGGGTACCGGCAGCGGTCTCGGGGGCTACCAAAAAGAAGTAACGGAGGGGGAACACAACAAATAACAGAGCAAACAAAGCAACACAAAGCATAACATGGCAATGCGCGGTGCTAGGGGTGACCTAACGCGGTATGAGGTGATACCGGTGAAGGGGGGGAAACATCCGGGAAAATATCCCCGGTCTTTCGCGTTTTCGGACAGATGAATCAGAGAGGGAAAGTTGCGTGTTCGCTATGCTAGGGATACATGGCGGACGAATGGGCTGCGTATCCGGATTCGTCTCGTCGTTCTGAGCAACTTTCATGTACAAAGTTTTTCTATCCGAGCTACGGTTTATTTTATTTTGATTTTAAAGATTTAAATTAATTTTAGCATTTATTTAATTAATTTAATTCAACATTATCCAGAACAGTGCATGCTGACGTCAGCATGATGTCGGCAGTCAACAGGGGTGTTGACTGGGTCGCTAACGTGTGGGTCCCACTAGTCATTGACTTAGTTAACTAAACAAGATTAGTTAATTTAATTATAGTGATTAGGTTAATTAATTAGGCCTAATTAACATGATTAATTAAGTTAATTAATCAATCAATTTAATTATTTATTTATTTATTTATTATTTTTAATTAATTAATTTTTGTATTAAACATTCAGGGAGGCGTGGGCCCCATCTGTCAATGGGCCAAGGGCCATAGCGGGCTAACGGGGCGGGCGCGGGTGCACCCGAACATGCACTAGTCCGGGCCAGCCGCGGCTGCACGCGCGCAGAGGCGCCGGCGGCGGGCACGACCAGCGTGGCCGGCGAGAGAGCAGGGGCGGCGGAGGCTGGCAGCGGCGCGCGGGTCGGACGACGAGCGGCAAGGAGAGGCGGCGAGGCGGCGCTGGAGAGGAGCCGCGCGGATGGCTGTCGGGGCAGGGCCGCATGGGACGGCAGCAGAGCAGCAGCAGCGTCGCTGGCGAGCAGCAGAGCGACAGCGCAGCAACGGGGCAGCGGTGGTGGTAGACGGCGCGGGTGGCAGGTGCGGGCGTCGGGCGTAGGCTGGGGAGCGTGCGGGTCCGGGGCCGCGGGCCCGAGGCCGTGGCGTGGACGGGGCACCCGGCGGATGCGGCGGTGAGCGCGGCCAAGCGCACTCGGGCGCGGCCGGGAGCAGAGGAGGGGGAGAGGGACGGCGCGACCGGCGCGGCAGCTCACCGCGCAGCTGTAGGGAGGGGGCAGTGGGCTCGAGGCGGCATGGGGTGGTCCAACGACGGCGGGGCGAGGACGAGGCGACGACCGACGATGGAGAGGCGGGACGGGGCAGTCGGCGACGCCGGGGGGGACGACGGTGACGGGGGGGGGGGGGGGGGGGGGGGGGGGGGGGGGGGGGGGGGGGGGGGGGGGGGGGGGGGGGGGGGGGGGGGGGGGGGGGGGGGGGGGGGGGGGGGGGGGGGGGGGGGGGGGTGGGGGGGGGGGGGGGGGGGGGGGGGGGGGGGGGGGGGGGGGGGGGGGGGGGGGGGGGGGGGGGGGGGGGGGGGGGGGGGGGGGGGGGGGGTGGGGGGGGGGGGGGGGGGGGGGGGGGGGGGGGGGGGGGGGGGGGGGGGGGGGGGGGCGGGGGCGGGGGGCGGGGGGGGCGCCGGGGGGGGGCGGCCGGGTCGGCCAGTTGGCCGAGGCCCAAGGGTAGTGGGGGGTTCTCTTTTATTCAACATTTCCTGTTTTCATTTCTTTGCCCATGTTTTGCATGTAGTTGAGCTAATAAATGAATTTACTTGAACCCAAAATATAGTATATAAATACTAGACTATGTAATGACCTAGAGCAACAAGTTTCAAATATTTTCGAATAGTTTAAATATTTGTTTATCTTTAAATGGTTGATTTAAATGATGTTGGTTCTGTTTTGAATATTTTAGGGTCATTTAAATATCCCAAATGATGTTGTTTTACTCATGAAAATTAGTTAGTGAACATTTGGAAACCAATGAACATTTTTGTTGTTGTTTGAATAAATATTAATTTGACTCTATTTTAAATTGAATTTGAATCCGGTTTGGAACATTGGGAGGTTTAGAAAAATAATTGTGATGACATGGCATGATTAGTGAGTGGTTACTGTAGCTTAATTATCCGGGCGTCACACTGAAACATATACTCACAAAGAAAGATAATATAATGAGTATAATGTGATGTCATTAAAATAAGGATATCTCAAGAAGTGACTCCCCCTGACAATTGCAAGTCCCTAAGTCTTCGCATACCAATTCCATGAACACATTTCTGGAATGTAGAATTTGGTAGAGACTTGGTAAATAAATCAGCAAGGTTGTCGCATGATTTGACTTGCAGAATGCTTATTTCCCTGCTTTTCTGAAGATTATGGGGAAAAAATCATTTAGGAGAAATATGCTTGGTGATATTACTCTTGATGTATCATGTTTGCATCTGCGCAACGCAGGCAACCAATTCCACATGACTGTTGTTTGTGGTTTATCATTCTGCGAAGCCATACACATTCACATGTTGCTTCAAATAATGAAATTATTTCAGAATGATTGGTAGATGTTGCCACCAGAGTCTGTTTCGAAGACTTCCATGATATAGCAGTGCCACCATGTCAGAACACGAAGCCAGTCTGAGATCTGACATTATGGGGATCAGACAAATAATCGGCATATGCATATCCAATCATATCAGAGTCCCGATTTTTCTGGAACTGGAAAAATAGACCAAGATCCTTTGTGCCTTGGAGATATCGGAAGATATTCTTCACTCCAGACCAATGACGTTTGGTGGGAGGTGCGCTATGTCTAGCAAGTAGATTCACTGCAAATGCAATATCAGGTCTTGTGCAATTTGCAAGATACATAAGCGCTCCAACGGCACTAAGGTATGTAACTTTAGGTCCCAACACCTCTTCTCCATCATCCCTTGGTCTGAATGGATCTTTCTCTACGTCTAGAGATCGAACCACCATGGGAGTTTTAGATGGATAGGATTTGTCCATATTGAATTTCTCCAATATTTTCTAGATATAGGCAGATGGGTGTACCATGATTCCTGAGGGAAGGTGCTCAAGTTGAATACCCTAAGCAAAATTTGGTTTTACCCAAATCCTTCATCTCAAATTTCATATTTAGGTGATTGCGTGCTTCATCGATGTCCGGTGTGCTGCCGATGATGTTGAGATCATCAACATACACAGAGATGATGCAAAATCCTGTCGAGGACTTCTTGATGAAAACACATGGGCAATCAGCACTATTGGAGTAACCTTTCTGAAGAAGGAACTCACTCAGTCGGTTGTACCGCATCCGCCCCGACTGCCTTAAGCCATATAATGACTTATTCAGCTTTACACAGTACATGTTGTGTTTTGCATTTTTATTCGGGACAGAAATTCCACCAGGAACCTTCATATATATGTCCGAATCTAGTGACCCGTAAAGATATGCGGTCACGACGTCCATCAACTGCATAGATAGACGATTTTGCACTACCAAGGATATAAGATATCGGAAAGTGGTTGCACTCATTACTGGAGAATATGTTTCAGTGAAATCAATGCCGAGTTTCTGTGTGAAACCTTGTGCTACGAGCCTTGCTTTATATCTCACCACCTCATTGTTCTCATTCCGTTTCCGGAGAAAAATCCATTTGAATCCCACAGGGAAAACACTGGGAGGTGTAGGTATTGCTTCAGTGAATACCTTTCTTTTGTTACGCGAGGCAATTTCTGCTTGGATTGCATCCTTCCATTTAGGCTAGTCGGAGCGCTTTTGGCACTCAATGATAGACCTTGGATCATGATCAGTGAGAAGAGTATCTGCAATCTTTTCAGCAAAATATATGTCGACAGTCGTAGTCTTACGGTCAAATGATTCTCCAGAATCAACATAGTTGATGGAAATTTCCTGCACCCCTAGTGACTCTTCGTGATTTCCCAATACGATCGAGTCTGGGTGTTCCGATATCCCAGTCAGTTTATGCACACTGGAACTGGGTTGTGGAGGTTTCCCTTCCACTTGGTGTATACTACCCATCAGGTGTTTGTCAACGTCGAGTTGACCTGCATTTACTGACTCCGAGGTTTTTCTCCTCGATTTCCTTTAATGCTTGCTAGAAGCATGCTCCAGGTCAGAGGCCGTACTACTCCCCCTCTTTTTTAGGAATAGGGAGTTGAGTGGTTTTTATTGGTACCTTCACTCTTTCTGGCGCGTTTCTGGCCGGATTTAAGGATTTTGTAACACCTTTCAGATTAGTAAAGGAATCTGGCAGATTATTTGCAAGATGTTGCAAATTAATGATCTTCCAAACTTGAAGTTCGGTCTCATGGGTACGTGGATCAAAGGGGATGAAATGGCATGAGCATTCCAATCAATTTCTGGGCATTCTTTCTGGTACTTGAAATCTCCCCCTAATGCCGGAAAATGTTCCTCATTAGATATGCAATCAGCGTGATGGGCTGTGAACAGATCCCCAGTCAGGGGTTCCAGATACTCCCTCCGTCCCAAAATTCCTGTCTTAGATTTGTCTAGATACGGATGTATCAAGTCATGTTTTAGTATTAGATACATTCATATCTAGACAAATCTAAGACAAGAATTTCGGGACGGAGGGAGTACTTGATAATCGACGGTGATTTGTACCCCACATAGATCCCCAACTTCCTGTGTGGGCCCATAGATGTCCGCTGTGGTGGTGAGATCGGGATGTATGCAACACATCCAAACTTACGCAGATGGGAAATTCTTGGAGGATTTCCACGTACCAATTCCAGAGGGGAAGAACTGTGATATGCAGTTGGCCTCAATTGTATCAAGTCAGCAGCGTGTAAAACAGTGTGACCCCAACAAGAGGTTGGCAAGTTGCAATTCGTCAACAAAGGTCTTGCAATGAGTTTGATCCTCTTAATCAATGCTTCAGCCAAACCATTTTGTGTATGGACATATGAAACATAGTGCTGAACTTCAATCCCCAAAGCCATGCAATAATCATTGAAAGCACGTGAGGAGAATTCTGCAGCATTGTCCATTCGAATTGACTTAATTCGACTTTTAGGATAATGGGCTTGCAACTTAATGACTTGCCTCATTATCTTGGCAAATGCATGGTTTCGTGTGGATAGAAGACACACATGTGACCATCATGTAGATGTGTCAATCAGAACCATGAAATACCGGAAAGGTCCAGATAATGGCTGAATGGGACCACAAATGTCTCCTTGAATACGTTCAAGGAACTGAAGTGGTTCAGCTTGTATTTTGAGGTGTGAGGGCCTCAAAATTAGCTTTCCTGTGGCACAAGATGTGCACAAAAAATCGGAATATTGAGGAAATTTTGACTCAAGCAAATTATGATCAATGGAATTGCTAGTAATTTTTCTCATCATCCCTATTCTAGGATGGCCTAGGCAATCATGCCAGGTTTGGAATGCGTTAACATTCTGAAAAATTACTTTGTATGCAACATGTTCCACGGGTTTGATGTACGTATAGTACAAACCAGACGATAGAGAAGGAATTTTCTCATGTACCTTTTTGCCATATCCGTGATCTTTAGTAAAGAGTAGATACTCCTCTTTGTTGTCTTCATGGGTTTCAATGTGAAAACCATTCTTACGGATATCTCGATAACTGATCAGGGTACGTGATGAGTCGGGATACAATAAAGCATCCTCAATCGTCATTTGTGTACCGCTTGGGAGGGTGAATATGGCACGTCCAGTACCAACAATCAATGTATTGCGTCCAGCGATAGTTAGAATATCTCCATTCATCTTTTTTAGAGTTTGGAAATATTTCATCTCCCTCAGTATGGAGTTTGTGGTACCACTGTCCACAAGGCATAATTCCTCTTCCATCAGATTGTCCGCGTAGAAAACTATATAAAACAAAAGAATTTTCAATAAGAAAACCTCATGTTAATACATATAATACAATCTTTATTATATCAAATGTGCTGATACAATACAATATAAAGACAACAACAAACTTATGTTCTTATTACAATCATCACAAATGGACATAATTAAGTAGATCACTAGGAGATTGAGGGACTAGTCGAAGTCGCCAAACACGTTGTTTACAGTGTACTCAATCAATGTGTTCTCTGTTTTAGCAGTATCTTCAGGCAGATAAGGAATCATGGCGTTGCTCGGTCCAGGAGGAACATCGTGCGAACCACAAGCTCCTTTTGTGCTATCCGGATGAAGGTTGAAGTTGGCTTCAAACCTTTTCCCTTGAGGTGCTTTGCGTCCCTGAGATTGCTGGTACAACATAACCAGATGCTTGGGCATTGTGCACTTTTCAGTAGAATGCGTGTAGCATCCACACTTGCTTCAAAGCTTAGATTTACCAAACCTGGGCTTTGAAGTGCCTTTTCCCTTGCCTGGGTGTCTAGATCTCATGTTCCCATTGCGCTTTCGCTTATGCTCAAAATTGGATTGTTTACCCCGAGAGGTACTATTAAACTTTTGTCTATTTGCAACATTCAGATGAACTTCAGGTAAAGGTTGTGCCTCAACTGGGCACTGAGAGCCAATCTTAGCGAGTAGCTCATCATGCTTTTTAGCCTAAAGTAACATGTGAATAAGCTCGAAATAGACAGTGTAGTTACAAGCACGGTATTGTTGTTGGAGGATCCTATCTGAAGGGAGCATAGTAGACAAAGTTTTCTCTATCTTCTCCCCCTTAGTAGGTTCCTTCTCAAAAAAGCACAGTTTGGTTCATATCTTATGAACAACATGATTGTACTCACCAATGGACTTGAAATCCTGAAGACGGAGATGAGTCCAATCATGGAGTGCTTTTGGCAGGACTACTGCCTTCTGCTGTTCATACCTCGTTTTGAGGGCCAGAAACAGAGTACTAGGAGATTCCTCCTGTAAATACTCGAACTTGAGATCTGGATGAATATGGTGCCTTATGATGAATAAGGCAGCATAGTTCTGCTGTTCTGTCAGCGGCGTGGCCCTAGCCGGGAGAGGAGTCTCCGGGGGTTGTATTGCACGCGCTATCCCATGGGACGCAAGACTGATCTTAATGTCCATAAGCCATGTAGGGTAATTGTGGCCATTGAGGGCAAGCTCCTCAAACTCTTGGTGGTAAATTAAAAACCATCATGGTTCTGTAATAAGAATGCAAAAATTTGATACTCAAGTGTAAACTTGAAAAAATCTCAACCTCAATTGTGTGAACATAACACTTTGGAGATCACTTAGATCTCACAGTAATAGGCTACATCGCCATTACCTTGTGTATGCTACAATTCAGATATAAGGAATACACGTTGGAGGTAATCACTTGTCGAGAATGACAAAGCATATACCTCACAGTAAGAGGGGATAATCTGCAAATGAGCAGTTTACCTTGTGATTCCAAATATAATGAGGGAGAAATATTAATTTTTTTGCAAGTTTGGCGTGCCAGAGAAGATGATCTCGATCGCTAAAACATGTTCAAGAGAACTAGATATGTGGTAAACACATGGAACATGTCATTCTTCCCAGATGAAATCCAGTGCTTTATTTATATTATCAATCCATTACATAATATAAACACAGTAATAATTACACAAGCCCTAGTCAGATATAATCTAGAATAGGACTAGAATGTAAGTAGCAGTCAAACTAGGTACTAAACAATACTAAACAGAGTCTAAAACTGCACAATTAGTACTACTATTAATAAAACATAGAAAAAAGAAAATAAAAATGAATCCAGGCCAGAAGGAGGCGGCTCGAGGGACACAGCAGGCGCCTGGGCCTGGGCCTCCATGGCCTTTGGCCAGCCCACCCGCAGTCCCACCGCATAAGAGGGAGGAAGCGGCGGTTACGGATAAGGTCTGAGACCCGAAGCCCGCACCACCCGCTCGATCCCCTTCCCTGCATGACGCTGATGACTGGAGTGGCCGCCGCAGCCCCTCGCGGCGCCCGAAGTCACCAACGCAGCACCGACAAGCCTTCCTTGTCCGAAGAAGACGCGATGATGACGGGGTCCGGGCGAGCACCCTCTGGCACGGCGCTGGCGAGGCCGAGGCTCGCCGGAGCCCACGAACCGGGGTGCCGGCTGGGGCGGCGGTCGATGGCGGCGACAACATGCCCGAAGCGCCGTACGGCGCGGCTACTCGAGCCCGCTGTCGTCTCCTGCTGAAGCGGGGCGTTGGCGTTGGTGTTCTCCATGCCAGCTCCAAGACGGACGACGCCGGAGGCGCTGGTTAGCGCGGAGACAAAGGCGAGCGCCGGTTGGCGCGGAGACGAAGGCGAGCGCCTCCTCATTCACCATGGAGCGCAACGGCACCGGGGCATAGCCATGCGGGCGGCGGCTCGGGCCAGCGGCCACGGCATCCGGCGTCGGCGTCGGGAGCTACCCAGCCGATGGAGGAGGGGGTGGAGGCGAAGAACCGGGGGGGGGGGGGGGGGGGGGGGGGGGGGGGGGGGGGGGGGGGGGGGGGGGGGGTGCAACGCCATGCACCATAGGGGCGCTCGGACCGGCCACAAGCTATGGGTCGAGCACCCTATTCACCGACGGCGCACGCGCGCGCCAAGGCCGTGCCCGTGGGCGTGGCGAGCACCAGGAGCGGCGCGTCCGTTGATGCCGTGGCCGCATCCAGTGGCACGGTGACCACCACGGGCACCACGTCCAGTGGCGCGGTGACCATAACGGCCAGTGGCGCAACGGCCTAAACGACGGAGGTAGCGACGACCGTCCTAACAAATCAGGCGGAGAAAGAAGGAAGGCCAGGCATCTCAACGGCGGTGAGTGCTCCCTCTCTTATCCTTTCTGTGTTGCCTTTCACTCTCGCTGGTTGTCTAACAGACACAGGCATCCGTGCGGGTGCAACCGCTCGTTCAATGGACAAGGCGAGATTTCCCTTAATTACATATTATACTTTAATCTTAACAGAAATTCTCTAGCATTTTTTGTGATTAGAGAATGCCACAAAAGCTAAAAGGCAAGTTCTAACGCTAAGGTGTTGTTGTTTATTTGACATTAGTAAAGAAAAATAGGACGCAACAAGTCCCAAACATTTGGTGTTTGTCCATGTTTTATACTCCCTCCATCCCAAAATTCTTGTCTTCAATTTGTCTCGATACAAATGTATTTAATACTAAAACATGACTTGATACATCTATATTTAGACAAATCTAAGACAAAAATTTTGGGAAGGAGGGAGTAACAATTTACATACAAGGGATAACAAGTTCAGTTTGTAAGCATGGGAATTCCAAATTGCAGTTGCCATCCTAAAGTTGATGTAAAAAATGTTCAATGGCAAATCCTGAATGTTCGGGATTTATCATTTCCAAAAACTCATACGCCATGACATTTATGCCAACAACTCATAAGTTTTAGGACATGTTCAAGCATAGTAATAATAAGTAATTGGTCACAGGCGGAAAAGCAAACAAGCCCCTACAAGTCCGTTCACCCAGAACTCTATAATCAACGGAACACTGCTTCAAAAATTGTTTAGGGGCACTTGGTCACAGGCGGTGATAGAGGGTGCTATCTCCTGCAGGAATCAGAAAATCAAACTCACTATAATAATAAAACAAATACACACACTAGAAACAACATTTTAAATTTTAAAAAGGATTAAAAAAAAAGATAAAAAACAACAAAATTTCATTTCTTAAACTTCTAGAGACAGTGGTAGAAAACAACCATAGGGCATATTTCTATGCTGTTACTAATGAATTATTTAATGTATTTTGCAATTATTTAGTGTGCACTGAATTAATTAATTAGTGTGAACTCAGTGTGCCAGCCAGTTTAGCCCTACCATGACATTTGAGTCAATTAGATCATGTTTTGAAGTCACAGCCATAACACCCACAACTGACACCTAACACGACATCAACATTTGTTTTTTGCTCACATAAGGATGAACAGGATCATACAAATTCGTTACAAGAAACGCCCCAAACCAAAGCAAGCCAAAATCACTCATCACTGCAATCAAACAGGTGGTTGCGTTTAGAAACTGGTATCACCAAGCTTACCCTATCCATTTCTGAAACTGTGTTATACACATGTTCCTAAAAAAATTATGTGTTTCAACATAAAACTATGCTCATAGAAAAATCCCGCTAAGACATTTCCCAAATCCATGTACTAAAACAAATGTCAACTTGTGCATCAAACAATAATAGTTTTGTTCACACTTTTCCACAATGTCGTACCTTTATTAAAACCATCCAATTGGTTAGTTTAGTTAAGTGAGCTTTTGAATTGTTCCACACGATGTTGCACATATGTTAAAACCATGTTGGACATATGTTTCACAAGATATTTTGTTAAAACTGAAACACGAAATGAATCAGCCAATAACAAAGTTGAGATACCTCCATAGCTTTTGCTATTTCTTTTGCTTCAGCACTGCTTCTGAAGTGGTCACGGACAGGCTTGAAACAAATGTCACAAACATATTAGTGTCAAAAAAAGTACTTAGATTAAGCACACTCATAAGCTAACACACACAAATAATAAGTATATTTGTATACATTACCAAAGATTTCATTTAGCTGCTTGTTTTAGACATGTACTCATAATCTATTACAAATTTAATGCAGGAGTAAAATGAAATCATGGTCCCCCCAATCTCGGGCATGTCAATTTTCGCCAATTGTCCAAATACTTGGGTGCAACTTTCATTGCATGATAAACCTCACGACAGGTCAATTCCGCCATTTCTGCAAATACTTGGGTGTAAGATCTATTTTCCCCTACGTGCTTCATTTATGGATGTCCATCAATTTCGCCAATTGTCCAAATACTTGGGTTCAACACATAGTTTGTTGCATACGAGTAAAATGTAGTGTTCAAGAAAGCATTTTTAAGCGACGCTTAAGCTCAGCGCTGAGTGATGGCAAAACGCTTCGCTCTGGCCCTAAGCTTTTTGAAGAAACTGGCCAAAGTTCAGCTGTTTCTGAGCTAAATATCTAGCTGCGTTCACAATAATGGCAATAGGTAGGGTATGTTCCGTAACTACTTTCTCTATTAGGCTATGTCTATTTGAACTGAACTGCATATATATACCAAATCATGGACAAAATTTTCAAAACACTTAAGCTTCCTTAAGCACCCGTTGCTATAAGTTGTGGCCTTCTGCTTCACGCTTTTTTGAACATTGATAAATTAGAACTAGTCCCAAACCTCATAGCAAGCGAATTTCGCCAATTGTTCTAAATACTTGGCCACAAGATCTATTTCACCCTACTTGCTTCTATTATGTACTTAACTAGGCTGAAACAGGAAAGAAAATTGGTCACATTAAAGCTCATGACTAGGGTTCCTACTCCTGCATGCAAATCACTCATAGATTTGACACATCAATGCCCGCCCCCTTCCCCACCAACAAAGGAGAAAGGGCTCAAGCAGAAAAATAGAATCAACATTGATTCATAAGGTGACACCAAGCTTTCTTTCCACCAGAGAAGCAGGTGGTACGGGTGTCAACCAACTTCCTACCCTTCTGTGACTCGAGTCACATCCTCAAAAGCTATGATTCAATGCTGCGGGGCCAGAGGTGGGTGTGTGTGTTGGGGGGGGAGTTTAGGAGGCTTTCCCGAGGATCATGCTGACTACTCTCCCAACAATTGGCAACCAATGAAACAAACCCATTTTTTGGTCATGGCAAGTTTGACAAGGATACTATGTCTGCCATTCAAACATGCCCTTTGTTCCCCTAATGCCTTCAGTATGGTATATCTAGCACTAATAGTACATCTTTTAGCACTAGTCTCAACCAACTGAACTATGCCTTCCTCACTTGATATCTAATGACAGAAGAAAGACTCAATAATTATAATATAAAAAAAGAGTTACCTGCAAAATCAAGTTAGTGGCCTTGATAAGAGCCACCTTCAAATCAGCAGGATGCAGAGCGCCACTTTGATAATCAGCAATAATCTCCTCCATGCTCAAGAAGATTCTGTGTAAGGTAGCAGCTGTCAGTTGTCACAAAATATGAACACAGTTATATTTTCACAAAATTTGGGTTAGTGAACATGTGATGTATATAGTTGAACATTCAACTTGCAAATTACATAGAAAAAACTTACTTGCTGCAACTATTATCATCCATCCGAGCAACCTCAAATTTTCTAAACCAAGGTAAGATTATATACTTTATGTACTCCAAACATGGATTGTCTTCTGCAAATTTTGGAGGGCAGAAACCGTTCTCTATTTTTCTACTGACATGTTCCTGCAATAAACAGAGGGCAACTATTGAAGAATATCCATTTAATGTGTTAGAACAGAGGAATACATCACAGCTAGGCTCAAGTAACAATAGAAAATGGCTGATTATATTAGTTGTTTTTCTTAAACCTGGATATAAAAAAATGTGCAGCTCTTCTTTACACAAGGATGGAGAGAAATTTGATACTTAGTTCTGCTCTTCTATTTCATTACCGTTCAAATGGTCCACTGATTTTAGTGCAAACATACTCTTGGATACTCTTTGTGAGTGACCCAAAAACAAGAGGGGGCATACTTCCATTTCAAACAACAAAAATGAATGTTCTTTGCTTCACTTCTTGAGTTGTATGTAACAGCCGTTTGAAAAAAAAATCCTTAAAGAGTCACAGTAGCCATGAATTTTACATGCAGCATCTGATATTGTTTATTGGTGAAAAAGATAAAAGGGGATGTGAGGCAGAGTTGGGTAATTTGGGAGGCATTGGCTGACAAAAGGAAAATGATTTTTTTTAAATGGTGGGCAGCATCACAGTTCCACCTCCAAGGCTTTCCGACAATGTTTGTTATTGTTAAGACAAATATTACCTTGAAGGCAACAGGGAGGCATAGGCTGGCATTAAAAAATTGATTCATTTTGTTTTCCTTCAGGGTAAGTACTCCATAAATAACGATCGACAAAGGAGAACACACCTCATCATCTTCCATGAAGATTGGCCATTTCAGGTTCCCCCACTGCTCCCATTCTGGGTCTTGCAGAAAAGCAGGTGGCATATCTGTGTTCATGTTAAGGTCTCACATGAATTTGTGGGTGTGATGCATATGGAAGAGAGATAATTGTGTGGGACAGAAGATAATGCAAAACATAAGATACTTTGAAACAAAGCAATTTGCTCATTTTCCAACTGCATGAGGTCGCAGTATTCTCTAGCTAACATGTTGGCCCCACGCTGATCCATGCCCAACATCCATATGTCCACCTACAATAAAAAGGTATTGTGGCTTCAACTAAGCAAGCCAAAGTATAATATAGGAGTACAAATACCAAAAACACATCTAATGTATCGGATACTCTAGACCCATGTTTGCACAGATCAGAATCTAATCTAATGAATCAGAACACATGCATACTACTAAGACAAGAATAGATTTTACGGTGAATATGTTAGACCCAACAGGAAGCATCCACTCCTAAGTATAATCCATCTAATTGCTAATTAATGTACTTTCTTATCCTGCAGAATTTTTATAATCCTTGGCAAGATTGCTAAGGCGTGAAGCATGTGCAATATGGTCAAATAACATACTCCCTCCGTCCCATAATGTAAGACACTTTTTGACACTACACTAGTGTCAAAAAGCATCTTACATTATGGGACGGAGGGAGTAGAAGTTATGTAAAAAAACAATCAAGATTCTTTGTTGCGTGTAAGACAGAAGAAGCCAACCTCTGGAAGTAGTAGAACTGCACTCTGCAAGCAAGGATACAATGTGTCAGCAGGAGTAAATTTTCTCATCATAAATGGATTTGTACTCCCAAGATCACTGCTTCATAAAAAACATCAGTAACATGTATCAAAAAATAATACGACTTGCATGTTAAAAATAGCATGATTTGCATGCATATACAATGAATAATGTATGGTACACGTATAAAAAATTCAACATGGAATGCATGTTTAAGAAGCAATAATCCAAAAATCATTGATTAAATTAAAAGATTCGAGTGAAATGAATCTCAAACAATTAAACAATATACCTTGCATCTTCTGATGCATGAATACTGAAACATCTTTTAATTTCACTAAGATTGCTATTTCTTGCAATATCCATGGCAACTGGCCAGTACTCTTCTGCATGGCAGCTTATTAAATCTGACAACTGCACAAACTCCACCCCATCGAGGTTCATGCCAGATGCTCTCAGCATCTCAATATTGTACCTGCCAATAGTCTGCACTTTGCATATGTTACCACCAATCTTAGGGTCCATTAGAGCAAACCAATCTGCCATCAACATTTTAACTTCGCATCCAGCTTTTACCAACTTATTAACATTAATTGTCATTGAAATTCCCTGCACAACAAGGATAAATCCATTTAAAACATGTAGTGAAGATCGATTACAGGCATGAAAAGATCCCCATAACTACAAACATCATCAACAATTAAGCAAAATGAAAACATCTCATATATAAATTGCTGAAGGAAAAATAAAAAGCAGAGGTAACAGATTTAGTAGTTAATATACTTAACTTAGGACATATGAAAGGTGAACATTTAATTTATAACAAAAAATTTCTATTTGATCTAACCACCCTTTACATTTAAAGATGTTTTGATTTGTTACTTACCTTCTACTGTCATTAATACAATGAGTCATGCCATGCAATGAGATCTATAGAGACTATTGAAATCCAGAAATTGTAGCATACTTGCAAAGAAAATTACCATGGCAAAGGTTTTTGCTAAAATACATAGTCAGACATAGATTGAGAAGGCGATACCCCGATTTATATGATTAAGATTGTTGGCACCTGAATTCATCCTAACTCTGGACATTTAAATGTAGGACGCTACAAACATTACATCAATGAAGGATTATTTTTCGGTGTTTCCTAAAACAGAATTTAAAATTAAGTGACCAGAAACAAGATCTAGCTAGTTATTCATATACCTGGGTTATAGTCATCCAGGGGGAGGGATCACACCAGACATAGCAAATGGGGGCGGTTTTCTCCTTCAAGAGGAGCCTCAGCTCATCGTCACTAGCATGCTCCCCAACACTACGAAGTGTGGCCAACCTTTGATCAAAGCTCCCACAAACAGTACTGTATGGTTTGAAGATACATGCTGAAGGAGCCACCCCATATTCAACAGATACAGGGCAACAGAAAACGTATAAGATTGTAACTAGTTCCCTCCTTGTTTTCTCAGGTAAATGCTTATATTAACCACTCATTCATTCTTGTAAATATCTAGTATTATTAGATGATCAATCAACCTCATTATGAGTCATAGTGACCAATTACAAATAAATAATATATCAATAATGGATAAAAATTGTGAAAACAAAAGGTGTGGCACTAGATTGCTTTTAGCTAATATATGTGATTCTCTAATATACACTAAAATATAAAAGGGCCTTTCGGGCACATCTAGATGTGTCCTAGTTATTGCACATCTAAGTGGATCAATCAAACTAGGAAAAGAAAAAGGACAAAAGAAAATGTTAGCACGAATCTCCGCGTAAAATCTAGATGTGCAATACTAAGGGCACATCTAGATGTGATTTAGCAAAACGGAATATAAAAACATGTGTTACGATCTCAGCATCCATACAGTTTCATCTCAACAGTATATGATTTGACAACAGTATATGGTTTGACAATGGATTTACTATGATTGAGACATTACAATGTAGTAACCCAGCTACCTGTGTATTATTAGATGATCGATTAGTTAAGTTAAGACTTGTGATTAGTTTGACTGACCAACGATTGATAAATTAGCTGGTGAGTTGTGGGTGTTGATTGTGCATGCAATTCATGATTAGTGGGAAATGGAGATATTAACAGAAAAGTTGGAAAGAAGGATGTGTTCGGATTGCGACCAAAGTGAACCCTAGCTTAATTTTGATTGTGAGTACAACATTGGCTTTTTCTTGGATAAAACTCCACTACCAACTCTAGTCTGTTTTATCAAGCAAATGTTCACCAATCTATTGGCAAGCAAAACCTCAAAAATAATTGCTAGCCAACTTCGTTGTCATGGCAACCTTTAGCACAAACCAAACATACCGCAAAATGTTACGAGATTTAGATTAATTAAATTTAGTGTAAATTCAAGACATATAAGAGCTCTAACCATGTTTCATCTGGTGATCAATCCATGGATGCCAATAAAAAATAAGTAGAAAATAGAAGGAAATACATGCTCTCTTCATGGGAAGAGAGGGAGTAGTGCATAATTGTGTAAACAGCAGGTGCAGCATAATTGAATGCTCCCTACAAAAACCCTATTGTACAATCTTAGCCGTACAACAATTTACCATTTTCACAATTGACTACGGATTTATAATGATTCCGCAAATTAGGCCCAAGTTAAGACTTACAAAACTGCTTCCGTTGAATTATATACGAAAAATATATTTAATAATGGATAAACTTGTATTCGGCACTACTACCTCCATTTCTAAATACAAGACTTTCTAGAGAATTTCAATACAGACTACATACGGTAGTCAGTATTGAAATCCCTAAAAAGGCTTATATCTGTCAGGAAAACACTGTTTGTGAAAAAAAAATGTCAGAAAATTATTACTTGTGAAGCCCCTCGAAAACATTGCCTCAATAATCAATAATCTAATCGGAGAGGATTCCGAATCCCTCATAGGCCTGACAAGTAAAGCTATTGCTGCGACACATGAAGAAGTGTGACAAATAAAATTTACCTGCTGTGATCTTGGGGAAAACCATCAGGTGAGACAGGCTGACCTTGTAGCTGGTGAGCCTGATGTAGCAGGTGGGAGGAGCAGCGAAGCGCCCCTGGTTCGTGGACCGATAGATTCCTATCGAACTGCAAAAGGGTACCAAACGCGCGGCGTAAGGCCTGCACGGAGAGATCTGCCGAGAAACTGCTCTTGTAACCACCAAATGCCCGCGACAACATTGTTAAGACCTCCGCCAAGGGCCAAACCCAGAGGCAACAGTCGAATCTGGCGTCGCCCCTAGATCAGCACGCGTTCAGTCGCCGCCGTCGAGGAGCTATGAAGGTTTTTCACTGTGGGGCCCCCGATGTGTGATGTTTAGGAAAGAATTGTGATTTTTAGGCAAGATCGTTCTTTCCTTGTAAGTTGTAACAGATCGACTGATAATTCTAGTAAAAGGGAAAAAAATTCTTTCCATGTAACAGACCGCCTGATTATTCGTGATGTTTTTAGTAAGAAACAATACTTTCCCTGGTAAAAGATCGACTTATCCCTTCCCCAAAAAGGGAAAGAATTGTAACAGATCCATTAATTCAGGCCTTCCGCACGCGCGTGATCTTCTCGGTTTCCTTCTTCTCTTCCACCCGCGTCGTCTATTTGTGATTTTCGGCTGCTGCCTGTTGGACGCCATTAATCTCTATCTCTACTACTATTAAACAAGTAAACATATTCATTGCTAAATACATCCAACCTTACTTACACATAACAAGACGAGATAATTACAGCCACACGATCAGGGTCATTTAATTTAATCTAACCGTTAAGATATACTAACCCTTGTCAAAACAGCGTTTAGCAATTTGTCCCGGCGGACGAAAACTCTGCGGGTAACGTTCTCCGGCCCACATCCCGTTTGTATCCTATAAAATAGGAAACAATCACCGCGTGAAAAATAAATTAGACCTTTGAAAAAGAGAAAGTAAATAACTGCCATGCATGCAAAGGAGCAATCGGTGGAAGCTTAATTACCACACGGGAGAACAGGATCGCATGAGGTTGTTACTGCTCCCGTTAAACAAGGTAGAAAAGGAAGAAAATAAAGCAAAATCATCTTGGATATTCCTCCCAAAAATCCTTCAAAGAAATTACGCAAATATGATGTCTTAATCTACTACCACTATAAAAGAAAGAGAGAGCGGAGAACCAGATCATCCTATCCATCGAAACCTGCAATCTGATGGTCTACATCCCTCCAGCATGCTAAACACGTTTTACGCTTTAATTATCCACCATGCCATTGCTTTAATCTGAGATCTAACGATTTAAAATCATCGTTAACGAAATCCCCCCTGGCTAACCCCTGCCCGCACGCCCGTCGCTAACCGGTTCGCCTCTCCCCACGATCCTTTCCTTTTTCACCGCTCACCCTCACCGCCGCCCACACGACCTCCTCATTGGCGCACTCTTCGTTGGAGCGTCGTCCGCTGGAAGTCGGAGTCGTGAAGAAGAACAACCACCAGCGGGGGAGACGACAAGGGGAGGCGCAGTTGTGCTCTCTCTGGTCGCCGGCACGGCCACCGGCGGGGAAAGGGCCAGGGCAAGCGGCGGCCTACGCCTCTGTACTATGATGCAACGTCTGCCGGGAGGGTGCGCGCAACAGGAAGGCAACGGCCGGATCCGTGTGCGCGGGTGAGGCCTGGTTTGCACGCGGGGCCGTGGCGGTCAGATCAGATCCGGGCCACGCATGGGGTCGGTGGCATGCATGGCGTCGAGGTGGGCGCTGCCATCGAGGTCTACGCCGGAACCACCTCCGTTGAGGACTCCGGCTATCGCCACCGATGACGACCATCGAGCACCGAGCTTGAAACGCCACCATCGAGGATGATAGGCCGCCACCGAGGCCGATTATTGTGGCCGCGCCTGCCCACTTCTTGTCTTCCATCTCTGTTGTGTTCCGAGCAGCCGGAGAACTCCTTCAGGTGCACGCCTCCTGTGACATGGTATTTGAAAGACATGTCGTCCCAGGTTGTGGTCACGTATGGTATGCATGAATCTCTGAGAATAATGTGGAATCACCTCATCTTCATGCAACTTCCAGCCAAGCAAGCTTTTACTTATTTTTTTGATCCGTAGTTCATTTTTATTACAGGAGGCGATATGAATTAAAGCAAGAATTCTATGGTGTCTGCTTGAACAATTGTTCATCTCTACATTAACGAATAGGTATGGAGTTGCTTACTGTTACTTTGAATTAGCAAGACTGTTTGATACTGCTACATAGTGACTAACATACCACTAAATATAATATCTCATGGTATGGAGAAATGCAGAATAATTTGTTCAGACTTCAGAAATGTGTGGTTCTGGAGACAGCAACACCCAGCAGTCTGCACTACACACTTGACATATGTGCAAAGGTGAAAATTGCCCTTTTCTTGGTGCTTCTAATTATTAATGTCTCGTGGTTAGGATAATAAATATGTACTCTGTGATGCTTTTGTTTTGATACAGTTTGTCATGATATATTATAGTTATATTTTGTCAGATGACATTTGTTTTGTTATTTCTGATTAGAGCTTGCTCTGTGTCCATGTATAAAAGAAAAATATTTTTGGGAGCGTACTATGACATTTCTGTGCCATGACACATTTGATTTCAGGTTTTTAGAGCAGACAGATGTATATATCATGATAATCTTTCTCTAAGCATGTCCATGGAAATTACATTTATGTTGCATCATTCTGAATTTTACTAACCTTGCCGGCCCGCAGCGGTGCGCCTCCGACGCCTCGGCCTAGGGCATCATCCCGATCTCGCCGGAGTCCGCCGCCGCAGAAGCTCCTCCGCCGGACAAATTCGACGCCATCGGGGTTCCTAGCATCTCCCTTCTCCTCTCTGCTCTTCTCCTAGGTTCCCTCTACCTCCCTCATCTTCTAATTCTTGCAGGGACGCAACAGAACAACCCCTCGGCCCCTTAGAAAGTTCGTCGTCGCTGCCCCGTTTATTTTGATGGCTAGATGTCAAATGGACATGTGCTTCGGGAAGCAAGATGATCCGAATTTGAATGTTAGATGTCAAATGGAGATGTTTAAACATTAAATCGATGGCAGTCAAATGTTGAAGGCAACGACATCTTGTCTATTTCTATGTTCGTCATTATTTATTCATCTATCATAGATATTCCTTGCTTATCTTTATGACATGCGATTTAAAAAAAACAATGCACAAGAACAATAGAAAAGGATTAAAAACAAGGCCTAAAGTACACTACAATAAAAGGATATGTAGGCCAAGTGTTAAAATATGGATTACCAACATTTTACTATGCACCTAACTCATTGAATATATAAGTTTGTTGCTGGTTGATTTCTTCCTGTTAATGATGTGTTCCAGTTTTATGAATCTGCTTTCCAATTCTGAAATGCTTTTGTGCTGAGTAGAGTCACGGACACATGATCTGTATATGTACTTCCTCTTATCTCTTAACTGTGTTTGTTTCACCATCTAACATGTATTTGGTCTATGTCTCTATTGTGAAAGAACGAAGGGGAAGTAAAGGTGTGCTTCTCTTTCGAGAAGATCCGTAAATGAAAATATTTAGTTCTGATAGAATATGTTGGTTCAGCGAGATGGTATGTATTGTATTCTGTAAACACGAAACCAGAATAATGGCATCGACCAACACAGTTACCATGGCTTGAATGTCATTGTGATGACGGTGGTGTGTGTGATTGCATGAGGACTGCAAGTCTGCAACAATGATGATGGCAATGCCAATTCAGTTGTGGTTGCAAAGTATTGATCTAATACTCATCTGAGTATTTTTCTTAAATCTAATAAGTGAATAGATGATCATGAAGGGATGTTTAACTATAAATACATTAACTCATTTCTTGGTATACTGAAGTGTTCTTCCGATAGGTGACTATGTGGAGCTTTTGAAGGAAAAGGATAAACCAAGAAGCCTAGGCGATCGTCTATTGGTGGCAACCTGGTATACATGACCTCATTGACCTGCCTGAATTTTTTGATGATAGATCATTAATATGTCATATAGGTAAAAAAAATCTTCACTCGGTACAACCGAGCATTTTATTATGAAAGTGATGGACAATCTCTTGCATTATCCTGTGGCTGGCCATGTACGTATTTCACCTATAAGCATGACACATAGGCTGGCATAATTCTAGAGAGGTTATTTTAGGTCTAAACGCATATGTATTTTTTACACTCCTAACACTTACAATTTATATTTTTTGTATTTATAGTAGTCAAGATGTGCATTTTGCGTGCTTAACTACTGTATAAAGAGCGCTAGCTTGCTCCTATGTTTTATTCAATTTGGTTAGAACATCTAGATGGTAATAAAAAGAAGAGATTACTTTTTTTCCGTGAATACATAGGTTGCGTATTATTCCATTGATAGAGGGAATTAACGGTTGTGTTCCTCGAGCTGAGTTGCGTAAACTGCATGGCACAGACAAGGATACGGTTAAGCAGAAGGCATGGGGATGCTCAGCCCCGAGAGTCATAGAATCAGATGACAGGCAAGATCAGGTTCAATCCTCGACCACCTGCCTTAGCCCCTGACCTTATTCGTCCCTTGATGCCATACAAACACTCATCAGCGAGTATTCTAGGTTCCCAATTATGAGTTAGAGATCTGCACCATTTATTAATTCTACTTACAAAGCACTTTTAGCACATACAATAAATTTCTCACTTTTCATCTAATATTTTATATTGATAATAGCTCCTGAATTAAACATTGTGGTTACCACTATCCCTTGGAGACATATAAGATTTTCATGTATGAAATGTTTTGCTTTTAGGAATGGGGACTCTAAAATGGACGGAGGAGGAGCTAAAGTTCAGGAGCCAAATACAGCAGGCATGTTATGTATAGAGTTTGCCAGGTATTGTTGTTCATTTCAACATCCTGTTTTCCGATGCATTGAAGTGCCATTTCTCTAGAGCTGATCTCCTACATGCTGGTAAATATGGCCTTAAAGTGCAGGTTAGTTCGGAAACATACATGAGAATACTATATAGGTATTTATGCTATCTCGATTAAATGTGTGATCATGCTGGTATTTTTTTAAATAGAAGTGAACATATATTGCCTGCTATCTAATAGCGTCTTATATTTGCATATTAAATATTCACATCACGATATGATCATTTAGGCCCTTCCCGTACTTGGGATGCAACAATCACCATACTCTAATGGCAAAGAAAGAAAAGAAGAAAAAGTAGAGGATGCTCAAACAGGCTGACCCTATAAACACTACATGATTTAGTAATAGAGAGTAATAAAAGCATGGCTTTTTCATTGATGAGATCTATGTCAAGAAAATAAAATATTATATTTTTTCCTTTTATTATGCAATAAACTGTATGTTGATAGGACAGGTTTCATTCATGGTTAATCTGGCCAGAACTAAGAGTAACTTAGAGAAAGTGTGGCTTGCCGCTTGCATGCCATCCATGTCATACAAAAAAATCTTAATTTTCCTTCATTTCTTGTTCATGAATGTTGCACTCCAGGAGATGAGAGAAACTCAGAATGGGGGCAAAAATGGTCCTAAAAACCGACAGACTCATCAAGCTTGCGACTCTTCAAGCATTGATGGGCTCTGTATTAAATTTCTTTACTATATGACCTTTAAACAGCCAGGGATCATCAGACATTATAGTCATTGTGTTTTATTAAATTTCTAGAATATGGATTCAGAATTCAATATGCATATGGGTTTCATGTGTTGCTTTGGCTGAGACGTGCGTTGCACGTGCCAGCTTACTAGTACGAACAAGGGTGTGGCCCAGCGGCTCTTCACGTCGCTCACCGGCGCAGCAACGTGCTCACCGTCGACGTCCACGCTGCCATGGACGGGAGCCCGGACAGCTTGGGCTACTGGCACGCCTTCTCGACATGGTGTTCCAGGGCCGACGCCATCAAAAACGATCTCTTCATCCAATCGGACAATAACCTCTCTGCCGCCGCTGAGGGCGTCTTCAAGCTGCTCGGCCATGCGTGCAATGCCTTCTCTCGGGCCCCTGGGACGCCGCCGCGCCGCCGCCGTCTCCCATCGTGCAGGATTGGTTGCGATGGCACCACCCGACGAAAGAAGAGTAGGTCTCGGCCGGCGCGCATGCAGAGGAACCTGGATGGTCAGACAAACTCGGATCACCGCCGGAATCACCATAAACGTACGTGAGTACGGCTCCTTCGAGGGCAAGAAGGATTTTTCCCCGAGGGCAGGAGGCTCGCCAGATCGGCCATGCGGCACACATGCATCGTCGATGTCGTCAAGACGGATAGAACACATTCAGGCTATACTCTTCCTCTTCATCTTCTCCACCTTCATTGCACTCAAATCTCACGTGTCCCCAGCGGCCCTGAGAAGAATCCCTACAATATGCATGCATCTTGGCAATTCAATCCCGTCTTATATTATTTAAATCTCAGCCAGATAGCCACGTTTGTTGCAGGAACTGCAATTACTTTAGCCAGTGGGATCTATGATGTGAGGGAACGGACATGCCATAGGGAACAGGTCAGTCCCCTAGGTGCTCTTTGTATTACTATCTATTGGCACTATGTCTCACATTTGCTGTCTTTTTGCATATCAGGTTTATGCGTTTTGTGTTTTTGTCGAAACTGCTATGGTCAATAAAAGATAATGAAGTGTTTAAATTTCAGGGAAGTGGTGTGCTACTATGAAGTTGCATATGAGAGTAGGTTACGCAAGTGGAATTGATACTCGGGTATTTTGTTAGTTGGTATGGCAGCCTTGATACTCCATATAGGTTTTTTTCTTTTACAAACATAAACAATAGTATAGACTATATTTTCGTTTCAGTTTGAAATTGTGGCAATATAATCTGAACTGAACCAAGTTTTCATTTCAGTCTCAGTTAAAGCTATGCATGTCTATCTCAGTTAAAGCTATACATCTCCATTGATATGCCGCCAGATCATTTCCGTGTGGGCGAACAACAAAATGTTTACTTCCGATTGTCTGGTTCTAATATTTCAACTCTGCTCTCCATTCCACAGCCGCAATATTCACTACTTCATCATGTTTGTTGTTGAGAAATTTGTCCTCACATGCAGGATGCAACAAATCATTGATTGCATCACAACATGTCTGGCAATTCAAGGTAAATAACCTGAATTTTCACTGCAACATTTCTTACCACTAGAATGCACTGATGTACATGAAATTGAATCATGTTTCGGTCTGCTACTGTTACTTTGCATGAAAATATGCTCCTACATGTGAATGAGCTTAGACCCTTCTATTCAAGTGTCGCACACTACTTATATATACCTTGGAGGTAATTTTGGTTTCTAGGTTATTTGCAAGATTTATTGGTAGGGTTATCTGTAGGTTTTTTGTTTCTTTAAAGCATATTTACTAGATGTGGAAGTAGTTTAGCATCCCTTCAAACTCAAGTGTTTCTCCTAATTAATAGCTGCCCACTGCCTGGTAGAGGTAACTCTATTGATGAATTTATTGTCGTTGGCAAAATGAGTTGAATTTCTTGAGTTCAAGGTTTGTTTTTGCTAGCTGCCCACTTGCTGGTAGAGGTAACTCTTTTTGTTGAATCCATCTCATATATATGCAGTGTGGGATGGAGGGAGAGGGAGAAGTTCATCGAGTAGGCATGCCTTTCAAAGACTTGCACATTGTGAAGTACTACCTCCGTCCCATATTAGTTGTCATTCAAATGGATGTATCTAGCATTAACATACGTCTAGATACATCCGCTTCAGCGACAACTAATATGGGGCGGAGGGAGTATAACCCACCTATGTGGGTAACCTTTTGAGGAAGAGAGGGGGAGAGAAGTTTATAGTGACAGAATCGAAAACTACAAGAACACATTGCCAAGAATAGCATGTTGTGCAATATAACAAAGAGTACACAGTTATGTCTTTGGAGTTCTTAGGGGGTGAGGGGGGCTGCAAGGGGGGATTGTGAGCTGGATGCACAATTGTGAGCAGTGACAAGCTTAGATTGGGGATATGAATAGGTGTGTATGCATGATACGCTGCAACGCACGGGGAGATAACTTGATTGTTACAAGTGTGAGTAGTCTCATTTCAATATATTGCGATCCATTCTATATTTGTACTCACTTCATTGTTCATAATAGTTGAATTGTCTATGTCCAAAATGCATATGCTTTTATTTTGTATGCTCACCCTAGATGCCACCACACAGTTACAACTTATAATAACGGGTTCTTTTAGAATTAAATGGAAGTACATACTGATTTTAGCGTCTAGGCAAATGTTTGTAGATTCCCCTTGAATCTGAATTACAGGAAGTGGAGAGTTCACCGAGAGTTCGTGGAAGAAGTCTACATGCCATCATGAGGAAAGAGGGAATAACCCGATATGCGATACCAAATAGTGTAAATTGTAGTTCTATTTTGTTCTTCAAACAGGTCTTTTTTTGGGGACCATTTATGTTGTATACTGAAATCATGTTCTATACTATAATCATGTTGTTCTAAGACGTATCAACCTAGAATTAGCTTGTCCAGTGACTCGATATGTTTAACAATGGGGGTTTGGAGGATTAGTTGGTAGATTTAACCCCAGTGACTCTGATATATTTAACAATGGGGTTTGGAGGAGCAATGTGACCACCATGGTGTTAAATTTACCTAAAAATACAACCTAAGTGATATCACAAACATTGTGCATCCAACATTAAAAAAAAAATCTCAGACATGTGTTGCACGTGCAAGCTTACTAGTGACGGAAGATATGAGAATCTCCTCTCCTTTTTTATACTCTTTTCAGATTGCTCGGTTTGTGAAGTTAATTAATCCTTGTAATCGCTTTGTCACTTTTCGGTTACTTCATCCACAAAAAAAGATTCCAGTTTCTTGTATTAATAGGGGAATAGAAAAGGGAAACTCGGTTTCTGTTCGTGACTCGTGACTCGTAAGCAGCAGCAAAAGAATGCAATTTCAACTCTTATAGTCATCTAGGTATCTTGATCCATCATCCATGCCTTGGCATTTTTTATTATTTAAGTAGCAGTGTTCTTAATTTCTTATATCATATGTTTGTGTGCTAATTATTAATTTAGGAAGATTTGTCTACAAATTATCCATGACAATGAGAAAAAAAACATGCATATGAGTTGGCAGCCCCCAAAAAGTACTTCTATTGCTTCCTCGCCAAAAAAAATTATTTCAGGGAACTCCGAGGAATTAGCTTTAGTTACCGTTGAAGAACCACCTGGCGAAACATTATAGGTTGGTAAAAATTTCAGTAGGAACGGAAGTGTTACTAATAATTCACCTAATGAAAAATATATATAACTATAGGTTGATAAGAGCTGCCAAATTTTATGTGAATGATTGTGACCCCGGTTATTTTTAATGGTCGAGATGACAAGGCAACATAAATTATAGTGTAAACAGTATTTATTTGCAATTGAAGTAGCAAAAAATTCATATATTTATGTGGCTTTAGGGCCCCATTTTGTTTTCCTGCCCCGGGCCCCCGAAATCTCAGGACCGAGCCTGTCTAGCAGACCCCGCATAAGTGGTCAAACCCATAAAAAATTTGCGTTTTACAGTTTTGGGCAAAAAAATATTCAGAACAGAAACCGTAAAAGTGGTCCAACCCGTAAATTTTTTAAGGGCCACCGCAAATGCACACCCGAAACCCTTATCTTTGGAGGTTGGAAGGCCGAATTTAGGGCCCCCCGTATACCGGTCAAATCTCGTCGGAGCAAACAAGCTGCCGCGGAGTTTGCCGGAATCCGCCCTAAACTCGCCGGAATTCATCACCGCACATCGGAAAAGGCCGCTAGACACCGTAATCGATCGTCGTCAGTTCAAATTGGACGAGCTCGACATCTTCGTGGCCTCCCATGACCTCAGCCTGACCGCCGGAATCCTCCCGACGCGGTAGGCAAAGGGGCACGGCTCGCCTGGCAATAGAGTAAGGCACGGGCGACGGGGCGTGGCCGGCAAGGCTGGGCGCGGACGACAGAGGCGACGGGGTGCGGCTGGTGAGGCTGGGCGCGACCGGCACGGTAATGGGGCGCGACCAGCAGGGACGAGGTGCGACCGACGGGCGACGGGGCGCGGCCGGCTGGAGGAAGGGGCGGCAACGACCGAACTGGAGGAAGGAGCTCTTTATTCCAGTTTTATAATTCGTTTTACAGTATCTGTTCGGCCGCGCTAGTTTTCGACCCGCAAACGCGATCTTCGTGAAACTGCAAACACGTTTTGCGTGTCAAGTTTTTCCGGGGTCTGCTAGAGTTGCTCCTAGGGTTGAAGAGGAGGCTAGGGTTTGTGTGGTCTTTATAGTGTGCGTAATCTTGCGTATCATTGAGGCCTTGTTTGGTCAGCCTGGGAAAGCGAATTCCAGCCCAATTGCGCGCTAAGACGCCTACATGGGGTGGCCCAGGTACCCCTGAAAAATATGGGGTGCCCCAGGTAGCCCCCTCTCGTTCGTTAGCCTGCTCAGCTGACTGGTTCGCTCTCCCGTCTCACACGGGGAGCTCCCTAGGAAAATTCTATTCGCCGCTCCTTGCGGCAAACTGTCGAGCGATCGCACAGGGGGCAGCGCAGCGAGCGACAGAAATGGGCCGGCCCACACATAATGCGTCCAAACCGGTTTTGGGAACCTTCCAGAAGGTTCCCTGAACCGGGTTTTTTTCCTGTATCGTTTCTTTCTGGTTCTTTTTCGGCTTTCTATTGTTTTTTATTTCTCTTTTTTTCGTTTCTGTTTCTTTTTCATTTTTTCGTTTTTTGTTTCTTGTTTCACTTTCTTTTTCAAGTTTATTTTTCTTTTTTCAGAATATGTTTGTAGTTTTACAAAATGTTTATGATTTTCTTTTTTATTTCCTTTTCTTTTCTTCTCTTCCTTTAAAAAAATCAAAAATTTAAATTTTGTTCGTGTTTCCAAAAAATGTTCAGTTTTTGGAAAAATGTTCTCAAAATTCAAAATTTGTTCTCGTTACACAAAAAAGTACAAAACTTCTGAAATTCAGAAAATGTACTGAATTTCAATTTTTTGTTCACATATTCAAAAAATGTTCGCGCTTCCAAATTTGTTCGGGATTTTTAAATATTTCTCTCCGTTTCAAAATATGTTTTCAAGATTCAAAAAAATGTTCATGCTTTAAAAAATTGTTCGGACTTCCAAATTTGTTCCGAATTTTTCAAAATTTCCCTCCGTTTCAAAATATGTTCTCAAGATTCAAAAAATGTTCGTGCTTTAAAAAATTGTTCGCGCTTCCAAATTTGTTCATGATTTTTTAAAATTGTTCACATTTCAAAATTTGTTCTCAAGATTCAAAAAATGTTTGGGAATTGAAAAAAAGTTCCAGCTTTCCAAATTTGTTCACAAATTCAATAATTGTTCATGTTTTTAAAAAAAATTCACAAATTCAAAAAATGTTTTGCAGAGAAAATGGCAGTTTTTTGTTCCTGTTTTTCAGAAAATGTTTTGCATTTTCAAGAAATTCTTCTTGAATTCGGAAAAAGGTGTTTTTTCATGTTGTTCTCTTCTTTTGATTTTTTTTTGAGATTCCCAAAAATGTTTCAAGTTTTAATTTTTTTTCTCTGTGAAATATGAAAATGTTTGCGGCTTATGTTCGTATAAGGCGAACTGCCGTTTTATGTACGAAATCCCAGGAATTATGGTGGCTATCAGGATCGCTCACTTGCAATAGGTTATCTGTTTGATCCCTGCCGCTGTTGTATGTTTCTTTAAGTATGGCGCTTCGATCTTAACACGACAAGTCAATTGTTGCAGTGGTTAGCTCAGCACGCCATCCACCATGAGGTCCCAGGTTCAATTCGATTCACAGCTCACGCTCTATTTTTTTACGTTTTTTTATATCGGGATCGTGCCACCGGAATTGGGCCGGCCCAGGTTAGCGGCGCCCTGTGCGATACGCCGGCACTTTGCCGCAACGAGCGGTCAATAGGAAGTCCCAGCTCCCTAGGCTGCGCCTTTAGCGCCGCTAGCGCCCACGCGCTGCCATCTGGGCCTGGCCCAACAACGGGGCAGTGAAAAGGCGCAAAAAGATGGGCGTCCCCATGATTCAAACTCGATCCGTTGCCTTAACATACAAGCACGGATAACCAGTGGAACTACTCGACTGTAGTGAAAGAAAACAATATCAATAATATAAGGACATCCGGTCGTGCTATTTATTGCACGTGTATGGTATCACTTAGTTTTCTGAATTATTTAAAAAAATCATGAACTTGAATAAGTTCATCAATTTCGAAAAAGTTCATCATTTTAAAGAAAAGTTCACAAATTTAGAAAAATTTCATCGATTTTGAAAAACAGTTCATCAAACTTGAAAAAAGTTCATCAATTTAGAAAAATAGTTCATCGGATTTGAAAAAAGTTCATAGAATCTGAAAAAAAGTTCATCGAATTTGAAAAGTGTTCACGGATGTTCAAAAAGGTTCACAATTTCGAAAAATGTTCAAATGTTTTTGAATTTTTTTCACCAATCATGAAAAAAGTTCATCAATTTTGAGAAAAAAATTCATCAATTTTACAAAAAATCACCAATTTTGAAGAGAGTTGATCAAATTTGAAAAGAGCTCACGGATTTGAACAAAAATTTCATTGATTTTGAAAATAAGTTCATCAAATTGTTTAAACCACAAACTACAAAAAAAGTTCATCGGATTTTAGAAAATAGTTCACGGATTTGAAAAAGAGTTAATCCACTTGATAAAAAAAGTTCACAATTTTTTTGAAAAGATTATATATGTGAAAAAAGTTCACGAAAATGAAAAGAAATCACAGATCTTAGAAAAACGTTGTGGTCGATATAAGTCATACTGCTTACCAGCATGTCATACTTTGGTTCGGCGGTATTGTTGGATGAAGTGGCCCGGACCGACATTACGCGTACGCTTACGCGAGACTGGTTTCACCGCCGTGCTTTGCACACAGGTGGCTAGCGGGTGTCAGTTTCTCCAACTTTAGTTGAACCGAGTGTGGCTACGCCCGGTCCTTGCGAAGGTTAAAACAGCACCAACTTGACAAACTATCGTTGTGGTTTTGATGCGTAGGTAAGAACGGTTCTTGCTAAGCCCGTAGCAGCCACGTAAAACTTGCAACAACAAAGTAGAAGACGTCTAACTTGTTTTTGCAGGGCATGTTGTGATGTGATATGGTCAAGACATGATGCTAAATTTTATTGTATGAGATGATCATGTTTTGTAACCGAGTTATCGGCAACTGGCAGGAGCCATATGGTTGTCGCTTTATTGTATGCAATGCAATTACGCTATAATGCTTTACTTTATCACTAAGCGGTAGCGATAGTCATGGAAGCATAAGATTGGCGAGACGACAACGATGCTACGATGGTGATCAAGGTGTCGCGCCGGTGACGATGGTGATCATGACGGTGCTTCAGAGATGGAGATCACAAGCACAAGATGATGATGACCATATCATATCACTTATATTGATTGCATGTGATGTTTATCTTTTATGCATCTTATCTTGCTTTGATTGACGGTAGCATTATAAGATGATCTCTCACTAAATTTCAAGATAAAAGTGTTCTCCCTGAGTATGCACCATTGCCAAAGTTCGTCGTGCCCAGACACCACGTGATGATCGGGTGTGATAAGCTCTACGTCCATCTACAACGGGTACAAGCCAGTTTTGCACACGCAGAATACTCAGGTTAAACTTGACGAGCCTAGCATATGCAGATATGGCCTTGGAACACTGAGACCGAAAGGTCGAGCGTGAATCATATAGTAGATATGATCAACATAATGATGTTCATCATTGAAAGCTATTCCATTTCACGTGATGATCGGTTATGGTTTAGTTGATTTGGATCACGTGATCACTTAGATGATTAGAGGGATGTCTATCTAAGTGGGAGTTCTTAAGTAATATGATTAATTGAACTTTAATTTATCATGAACTTAGTCCTGGTAGTATTAGCATATCTATGTTGTAGATCAATAGCTTGCGATGTTGCTCCCCGTTTAATTTTTATATGTTCCTAGAGAAAACTAAGTTGAAAAATGTTAGTAGCAATGATGCGGATTGGATCAGTGATCTGAGGCTTATCCTCATTGCTGCACAGAAGAATTATGTCCTTGATGCACCGCTAGGTGACAGACCTATTGCAGGAGCAGATGCAGACGTTCTGAACGTTTGGCTAGCTCAATATGATGACTACTTGATAGTTTAGTGCACCATGCTTAACGGCTTAGAATCGGGACTTCAAAGACGTTTTGAACGTCATGGAACATATGAGATGTTCCAGGAGTTGAAGTTAATATTTCAAGCAAATACTCGAGTTGAGAGATATGAAATCTCCAACAAGTTCTATAGCTAAAAGATGGAGGAGAATAGCTCAAGCAGTGAGCATGTGCTCAGATTGTCTGGGTACTACAATCGCTTGAATCAAGTGGGAGTTAATCTTCCAGATAAAATAGTGATTGACTCTAGTCACCATCACCAAGTTAGTAGAACTTTGTGATGAACTATAATATGCAAGGGATAACAGAAACGATTCCCAAGCTCTTCGCGATGCTGAAATCGACGAAGGTAGAAATCAAGAAAAGCATCAAGTGTTGATGGTAAACAAAACCACTAGTTTCAAGTAAAGGGACAAAGGGAAGAAAGGGGAACTTCAAGAAGAACGGCAAGCAAGTTGCTGCTCAAGTGAAAAACCAAGTCTGGACCTAAGCCCGAAACTGAGTGCTTCTACTGCAAAGGGACTGGTCATTGGAAGCGGAACCGCCCCAAGTATTTGGCGGATAAGAAGGATGGCAAAGTGAAAAAAGGTATATTTGATATACAGATTATTGATGTGTATTTTACTAGTGTTCGTAGCAACCCCTCGGTATTTGATACTGGTTCAGTTGCTAAGAGTAGTAACTCGAAACGGGAGTTGCAGAATGAACAGAGACTAGTTAAGGGTGAAGTGACGATGTGTGTTGGAAGTGGTTCCAAGATTGATATGATCATCATCGCACACTCCCTATACTTTCGGGATTAGTGTTGAACCTAAATAAGTGTTATTTGGTGTTTGCGTTGAGCATGAATATGATTTGATCATGTTTATTGCAATACGGTTATTCATTTAAGTAAGAGAATAAATTGTTGTTCTGTTTACATGAATAAAATCTTATATGGTTACACACCCAATGAAAATGGTTCGTTGGATCTCGATCGTAGTGATACACATATTCATAATATTGAAACCAAAAGATGCAAAGTTAATAATGATAGTGCAACTTATTTGTGGCACTGCCGTTTAGGTCATATTGTTGTAAAGCGCATGAAGAAAATCCATGCTGATGGGCTTTTGGAATCACTTGATTATGAATCAGTTGATGCTAGCGAACCATGCCTCATGGGCAAGATGACTAAAACTCCGTTCTCCGGAACAATGGAGCAAGCAACAGATTTGTTGGAAATCATACATACTGATGTATGTGGTCCGATGAATATTGAGGCTCGCGGCAGGTATCATTATTTTCTGATCTTCAAAGATGATTTGAGTAGATATGAGTATATCTACTTGATGAAACACAAGTCTGAAACATTTGAAAAGTTCGAAGAATTTCAGAGTGAAGTGGAGAATCATTGTAACAAAAATAAAAGTTTCTACGATATGATCGCAGAAGGAAAATATTTGAGTTACGAGTTTGGCCTTTAGTTAAAACAATGTGAAATAGTTTCACTACTCACGCCACCTGGAACACCACAGTATAATGGTGTGTCCGAACGTTGCAACCGCACTTTATTAGATATGATGCGATCTATGATGTCTCTTACCGATTTACCACTATCATTTTGGGGTTATGCATTAGAGACAGCTACATTCACATTAAATAGGGCACCATCTAAATCCGTTGAGATGACACCATATGAACTATGGTTTGGCAAAGAAACCTAAGCTGTCGTTTCTTAAAGTTGAGGTTTCAATGCTTATGTGAAAAAGTTTCAACCTGATAAGCTCAAACCCAAATCGGAGAAGTGCATCTTCATAGGATACCCAAAAGAAAATGTTGGGTACACCTTCTATCACAGATCCGAAGGCAATATATTCATTGCTGAGAATGGATCCTTTCTAGAGGAGTTTCTCTCAAAAGAAGTGAGTGGGAGGAAAGTATAACTTGATGAGGTAACTGTACCTGCTCCCTTATTAGAAAGTAGTTCATCATAGAAATCTGTTCCCGTGACTACTACACCAATTAGTGAGGAAGCTAATGATGATGATCATGTAACTTCAGATCAAGTTACTACCGAACCTCGTAGGTAAACCAGAGTGAGATCCGCACCAGAGTGGTACGGTAATCCTGTTCTGGAGGTCATGTTACTTGACCATGACGAGCCTATGAACTATGAGGAAGCGATGATGAGCCTAGATTCCGCGAAATGGCTTGAGGCCATGAAATCTGAGATGAGATCCATGTATGAGAACAAAGTATGGACTTTGATTGACTTGCCCATTGATCGGCGAGCCATTGAGATTAAATGGATCTTCAAGAGGAAGAGGGACACTGATATTAGTGTTACTATCTACAAAGCTAGAATTGTCGCAAAAAAGGTTTTCAACAAGTTCAAGGTGTTGACTACGATGAGAGTTTCTCACTCGTATCTATGCTTAAGTCTGTCCGAATCATGTTAGCAATTGCCGCATTTTATGAAATCTGGCAAATGGATAAACAAAACTACATTCCTTAATGGATTTATTAAAGAAGAGTTGTATATGATGCAACCAGAAGGTTTTGTCAATCCTAAAGGTACCAACAAAATATGCAAGCTCCAGTGATCCATCTATGGACTGGTGCAAACATCTCGGAGTTGGAATATACGCTTTGATAAGTTGATCAAAGCATATAGTTTTATACAGACTTGCAGTGAAGCCTGTATTTACAAGAAAGTGAGTGGGAGCACTACAACATTTCTGATAAGTATATGTGAATGACATATTGTTGATCGGAGATAATGTAGAATTATTCTGCCAAGCATAAAGGAAGTTTTGAAAGGAGTTTTTCAAAGAAAGACCTCGGTGAAGCTGCTTACATATTGAGCATTAAGATCTATAGAGATAGATCAAGACGCTTGATAAGTTTTTCAATGAGTACATACCTTGACAAGATTTTGAAGTAGTTCAAAATGGAACAGTCAAAGAAGGAGTTCTTGCCTATGTTACAAGGTGTGAAGTTGAGTAAGACTCAAAACCCAACCACGGCAGAAGATAGAGAGAGGATCAAAGTCATTCCCTATGCCTCAGCCATAGGCTCTATAAAGTATGCCATGCTGTGTACCAGACCTATTGTATACCCTGCCCAGAGTTTGGCAAGGGAGTACAATAGTGATCTAGGAGTAGATCACTAGACAGGCGGTCAAAATTATCCTTAGTGGAATAAGGATATGTTTCTCGATTATGGAGGTGACAAAAAGGTTCGTCGTAAAGGGTTACGTCGATGCAAATTTTGACACTGATCCAGATGACTCTAAATCTCAATCTGCATACATATTGAAAGTGGGGGCAATTAGCTAGAGTAGCTCCGTGCAGAGCATTGTTGACATAGAAATTTGCAAAATACTCACGG
Organism: Triticum urartu; assembly: GCF_003073215.2. NCBI lineage: Eukaryota > Viridiplantae > Streptophyta > Magnoliopsida > Poales > Poaceae > Triticum > Triticum urartu. The sequence goes on along the minus strand of NC_053026.1, from coordinate 458,744,419 downwards.
ATCTGAATGTGGCAGACCCATTGACTAAACTTCTCTCACAAGCAAAACATGATCACACCTTAGTACTCTTTGGGTGTTAATCACATAGCGATGTGAACTAGATTATTGACTCTAGTAAACCCTTTGGGTGTTGGTCACATGTTGATGTGAACTATGGGTGTTAATCACATGGTGATGTGAACTATTGGTATTAAATCACATGGCGATGTGAACTAGATTATTGACTCTAGTGCAAGTGGGATACTGAAGGAAATATGCCCTATAGGCAATAATAAAGTTATTATTTATTTCCTTATATCATGATAAATGTTTATTATTCATGCTAGAATTGTATTAACCGGAAACATAATACATGTGTGAATACATAGACAAACAGAGTGTCACTAGTATGCCTCTACTTGACTAGCTCGTTAATCGAAGATGGTTATGTTTCCTAGCCATAGACATGAGTTGTCATTTGATTAACGGGATCACATCATTAGGAGAATGATGTGATTGACTTGACCCATTCCATTAGCTTAGCACTTGATCGTTTAGTTTGTTGCTATTGCTTTCTTCATAACTTATACATGTTCCTATGACTATGAGATTATGCAACTCCCATTTACCAGAGGAACACTTTGTGTTCTACCAAACGTCACAACGTAATTGGGTGATTATAAAGGTGCTCTACAGGTGTCTCCGAAGGTACTTGTTGGGTTGGCGTATTTCGAGATTAGGATTTGTCACTCCAATTGTCGGAGAGGTATCTCTGGGCCCACTCGGTAATGCACATCACTATAAGCCTTGCAAGCATTGCAACTAATGAGTTAGTTGCGGGATGATGTATTACGGAACGAGTAAAGAGACTTGCCGGTAACGAGATTGAACTAGGTATTGAGATACCAACGATCGAATCTCGGGCAAGTAACATACCGATGACAAAGGGAACAACGTATGTTGTTATGCGGTCTGACAGATAAAGATCTTCGTAGAATATGTAGGAGCCAATATGAGCATCCAGGTTCCGCTATTGGTTATTGACCGGAGACGTGTCTCGGTCATGTCTACATAGTTCTCGAACTCGTAGGGTCCGCACGCTTAAAGTTCGATGACGGTTATATTATGAGTTTATGTGTTTTAATGTACCGAAGGAGTTCGGAGTCCCAGATGAGATCGGGGACATGACGAGGAGTCTCGAAATGGTCGAGACGTAAAGATCGATATATTGGACGACTATATTCGGACATCGAAAAGGTTCCGAGTGATTTGGGTATTTTCGGGAGTACCGCAGAGTTACGGGAATTCGTATTGGGCCTTAATGGGCCATACGGGAAAGGAGAGAAAGGCCTCAAAGGGTGGCCGCACCCCTCCCCATGGGCTGGTCCGAATTGGACTACGGAGGGGGGCGCACACTTCCTTCCTTCTCCTTTTCCCTTCCCTTTCCTTCCCTCCTACTCCTACTACTTGGAAGGGCTCCTAGTTCTACTAGGAAAGGGGGAATCCTACTCCCGGTGGGAGTAGGACTCCCCTAGGGCACGCCATAGAGAGGGCCGGCCCTCCCCTCCTCCACTCCTTTATATACGTGGCCAGGGGGCACCCCATAGACACACAAGTTGATCAGTTGATCTCTCCCAGCCGTGTGTGGTGCCCCCCTCCACCATATTCCACCTCGGTCATATCGTAGCGGTGCTTAGGCGAAGCCCTGCATCGGTAGCAACATCATCACCGTCACCACGCCATCGTGCTGACGGAACTCTCCTGTGAAGCTCTGCTAGATCAGAGTCCGCGGGACGTCATCGAGCTGAACGTGTGCTGAACTCGGAGGTGCCGTGCATTCGGTACTTGGATCGGCCGGATCGTGAAGACGTATGACTACATCAACCGCGTTGTGCTAACGCTTCCGCTTCCGGTCTACGAGGGTACGTAGACAACACTCTCCCTTCTCGTTGCTACGCATCACCATGATCTTGCATGTGCGTAGGATTTTTTTTTGAAATTACTACATTCCCCAACAACTGCCGCGCTGACCTGCCGCCCGCGGTGAGTCCTCAACTCTTTTCCTTCTTTATTTGCCAGGTTTTGCTTTGCCGCCTGATCAGTCAGTCACGATGTAGATCCTCACATCCTAGTCGGCGGCCGATGCCCTGGAGCAAGATCATGAGTACCTGCCGGACCGGCCAGTGAGTGACGTGGACGACCCCGACTTGGGGGCGGCTGCCATGGAGGAGGACGACACCACAGGTGGTGGTGGCGGAGCAGGCGGCTTCGGAGGAGGCAGCGTCGAGGATTGGCTAGATGATGACGAGGAAGAGGCCGAGCCGCGCCATCCGCGCGGCCCCGAGAAGGCAGGCGCGAGCTCCTCAGTCGCGCCGACTGCACTAGGCGGCGCACCAAAGCGCCGACCCGACTCGCTGCTGTTCGGCAGCCGGCCGAAGAAGCCGAAGAACACGGCCGCTGCGACTAAGTGGCGGGAGGCCACCGCGAAGGCGGCCTGGTTCCAAAGGACCCCGAAGCAGCCCCCGATGGTGTCCACGTGAGTGCTTGATTTCTCTTGTGTTTTCCTTTTCTTCTTTCTTACAAACTCATTCTGAGCTTCCCCTTATCTTGCTTGAATAGGGCCCTGCTCTCTCTTGAGCGGTCCGCCTCTACTTCCGTCATCGGGGCGGCGGAGGGCTCCGCCAACACCCGTCGCATGGATCCGCTCGCCGACCTCCCGGAGGCGACAGAGAGGAACGCGCGGGAGGCACGTGAGGAGTGGGAGGAGGCGGAGCGGCAAAAGGCGGACGCGGCCAAGGCGTCGCAGGAGGAGGCCGATGCGGCAGCCAAGGCTCAGGACGACGTCGTGGCCAAGGAGCAGGCGGACGCGGCCGCCAAGGCGCAGGAGGAGGAGGCGATCCACCACCGGGCTCCACAGCTCATCATCCCTCTACGCACCGCGCCACTTGCGCCAGAGATCCAGGCGTCGCCTGGAGGAGCCGGTGACGAACAACCTATCATGGAGATGGGAGGAGGCAACGCCGTCGGCTTGGGGGCGGAGGCCCCCTGCAAGCGCCGACTATCGAAGCTCATGGCAGTCGGCCTAACGTGCCACTCACACCGCCGGTCGGCGACGAGCTGCTGGTGGGGGCGACCCCCGTGATCCGGACTCCGGAGCACCGTCGTTCGGAGTGTGCTGAACTGGGCCGCACATGACGTCCAGGCCCATCTTTAGGCCCAAGGCGCCGCCCTCCAGCAGTACACAAAGGAGTTCTTGGTGATGCGTACCACCATTCGGGTATGTCTCTTGATTGCTTGTTTTTGATTCTTGTGATCTTCTGTGGGGGCGTGCCAGTGCACCCACTGGGTTTAGCCCCCGAGTTCCGGGCTAGTTGCTGAGCAGGGTTCTTTCCTTCTGTTGTCTTTGTTGCAGGATTACCACAACATCCGCGCGGCCGCCTTCAACTCCCATGTCCGGGATCTAGCCAAGCGGACCACTGACTTGGCCGAGAGCCGGAGTAAGCACTCCATCCTTATTCTCGCGGGGGTGCGCCAGCGCACCCGCGGGGTGTAGCCCTCGGGATTCAGGCTGACTGCTAAGAAGTCGGGTCAGATCTTCCGGCAACTACTTTTTTCTCTTGTTATTTTGCTGGCTATCTTCTCTTTCTTGTCTTTGCAGAAGCCAACGCCGCCCTGCAGCAGCAGCTAGGCGAAGCCCAAACCTTGCTGGACGCCAATGAGGAGGAGTGCAGTAAGGTGGCCCAGGAGCGTGACCGCCTGGTCAAGGAGCTGGCTGACCAGGCGGACCGACACAAGACGGAGCTCCAGGAGGTGAAGGATGGCGAGGCTACCCTCGAGGCCGAGTTCGAAACCGAACGCTCAGGCTGGGCCGAGAGGGAGAAGGCCCTGTCCGACGGCTACAGCGAGATCTAGGACATGCTCGATGGTGGGTTTATCTTTTCCATTCTTTCATCTGCCAACTTGTCATGTGAGTCGGCTTCCGGCTTCATTCTTCTTTTTCTTCTTGCGTAGAGTACTTCCCTAGTCACGCTGTTGCCGCCATCCGGGCCATCGAGGCTTACCGCGACGAGCGAAGGCAAGCTGGTGCACAAATCGCGCCCAACGCTCCTCAGACCCTCGCCGAGCAGCTTCTCGTTGTTCAAGCTCGTCTCCAGCCGGCTCATCGGGCGCTCCGCCGTCTGCAGTGTGTCGGAGCCCAGGTGGTTTCCGCCCTCTGGCCAAACGTTCTAGCTCCGCACACCCCCAGTTGGACCCCTGATTGGTTAGAGGTGGCTGTCAGGCGCTCCGAGGCGTGGAAGGGCTCCGCAGCCCGGGCAGGCGTACGGCGGGCCTTGGAGTTCATCAAGGCGTGGTATCCTGGGCTGATCTTAGCCCAGTTGGCCACGTTCGAGCTTGAGGCCAGCGAAGAGTTGGCGGCGGTGGCGCCCGCACTCTATCATCGCGGGGCGGCAATTGCCGAGTACACCGATACCAGCGTCTTCCTCCCCGAGTTGGACTAGGAGGGTGCCAAGGTGCCGCCCAACTGGTTCGGGCTGAACCTGGCAGATGACGAGGCCTCGGTGGAGGAGATCGTCTCCAGCGATGAGGGTGAGGAGGAGGAAGGCGAGGATGGTGAAGACGACACACCGGACGACGGAGCGGATAGCCAGCCTTAGCTCGATCGAGCATCGAGCAACGAGCCGCGCGTGACCAAGCCGACTGTCGCCAATGCTGACCAAGCCAAGACTCGCCAGGCGGCCACTCCACCAGCCGGCGGCACCGACTCCACCAATCTGTTGGACCCGCCTACTGCTCCTTCGGCCTAGGCCGCCGATTTTATCTTATCCTGCTTTTGTAGTTTCTCAAACAAACTTGTTAAATTTGTGCAGTTCCACCCGCTGGGGGTGTATTCAAACTCTGTTGAATGCTGGCCAAGGGCCTTTGCTATGTAAATTATCTTTTCCGAGTTCTAGCTTGTCTTGCTTTTCTTCTTTTCTGCTCTTTTGCCTTTTTCCTTTGCCGCCTTCCCTTGGCTGCCGCCTTGCCAGCCAGACAGATGCTCTGTGGTCTGAGGCTGGGTCAAGTACTTGGTCGTTTTTGGGAAGGCAAGTACTTCGGCCGTTTTAGAACGTAACAAGTTAAGCGAGAAACCTGCCGGCCGGCTGGTTAGCAGCCGGTCGGTGAGGCGAGGAGCCGGCTTGGCCTATGTGAATGCATTGGTCCTTAGCCATTTTTTCGTGTGGGCACCATTTCCTGCCTTTAGCTCTTGCCAGCCGAACAGTCGCTCTGCGAGCTGTGGCTAATGGCAAGAGAGGGCTAAGGTGCCGCACACTACTTCTCCAACTACAGGTAGCACCGACATAGTACAAGGAGGCAAGCCCCCGGGCTGACTGGTCGAACCCGGTGCCAGGCAGAAAAGAGAAATAACACATTCATAGGCATATGGCTTATCATATAGATAAAAAGGGTAGCCCCCGCGTGCTCCTTGAGGGACCCGATGTCTTAGAGCTTAATACAAAAGGTAGCGTGGTACATACTGCATCAACTGTAAAATCTTCGGAGGAGATTCGCATTCCATGGACGATATGATTACATGCCAGAGTCATCTCTCTTGCGTGCTCTGGGCTTCTATGCGTTGATGAGGTAGTAGGAGTCGTTGCCCAGAGCTTTGCTGATGATGAAGGGGCCTTCCCAAGGGGCCAAGAGCTTGTGCTGGTCGTCTATTCACTGGATCAGCTGGAGCACAAGGTCTCCAGTTGGGGAACGCAGTATTTCAAAAAAATTCCTACGCACACGCAAGATCCATCTAGGTGATGCATAGCAACGAGAGGGGATGGTCTTGTCCACGTACCCTCGTAGACCATAGGCGAAAGCATTGACAACGCGGTTGATGTAGTCGTACGTCTTCATGATCTAATCGATCCTAGCACTGAAGGTACGGCACCTCCGCGATCTGCACACGTTCAGCTTGGTGACATCCCACGAACTCTATATCCAGCTGAGTGTTGAGGGAGAGCTTCGTCAGCACAACGACGTGATGACGGTGATGATGAAGTTACCGACGCAGGGCTTCGTCCTAAGCACTGCAATGATATGACCGAGGTGGAAATCTATGGAGGGGGGCACCGCACACGGCTAAACAATCAACTTGTGTGTCTATGGGGTGCTCCGATAAAGGAGTGGAGGAGGGGAGGGCCGGCCCTCTCTATGGCGCGCCCTAGGGGGATTCCTACTCCCACCGGGAGTAGGATTCCTCCCTTTCCATAGTTGGAGTAGGAGAGAAGGAAGGGGAAGAGAGAGGGAAGGAAGGGGGGCCCATCCCCCCACCCAATTCGGATTGGGCTAGGGGGGGCGCGCCCTCCACCTTGGCCTTCCTCTCATCTATTCCACTAAGGCCCAATAAGGACCATATACTCCCCGGGGGGTTCCGGTAACCCCCCGGTTCTCCGGTAAATGCCCGAACTCATCCGGAACCATTCCGATGTCCAAACATAGGTTTCCAATATATCGATCTTTATGTCTCGACCATTTCGAGACTCCTCGTCATGCCCGTGATCACATCTGGGACTCCGAACAACCTTCGGTACATCAAAACACATAAACTCATAATACCGATCATCACCGAACGTTAAGCGTGCAGACCCTACGGGTTCGAGAACTATGTAGAAATGACCGAGACTCATCTCCGGTCAATAAACAATAGCAGAACCTGGATGCTCATATTTGTTCCTACATATTCTATGAAGATCTTTATCGGTCAAACCGCATAACAACATACGTTGTTCCCTTTGTCATCGGTATGTTACCTGCCCGAGATTCGATCGTCGGTATCTCAATACCTAGTTCAATCTCATTACCGGCAAGTCTCTTTACTCATTCCATAATGCAACATCCCGTAACTAACTCATTAATCACATTGCTTGCCAGGCTTATAGTGATGTGCATTACCGAGAGGGGCCAGAGATACCTCTCCGAAACACGGAGTGACAAATCCTAATCTAGATCTATGCCAACTCAACAAGCACCATCAGAGACACCTATAGAGCATCTTTATAGTCACCCAGTTACGTTGTGACGTTTGATAGCACACTAAGTGTTCCTCCGGTATTCGGGAGTTGCATAATCTCATAGTCATAGGAACATGTATAAGTTATGGAGAAAGCAATAGCAGTAAACTCAAACGATCAAAGTGATAAGCTAACGGATGGGTCAAGTCAATCACATCATTCTCTAATGATGTGATCCCGTTCATCAAATGACAACTCTTTGTCCATGGCTAGGAAACTTAACCATCTTTGATTAACGAGCTAGTCAAGTAGAGGCATATTAGTGACACTCAGTTTGTCTATGTATTCACACATGTACTATGTTTCCGGTTAATACAATTCTAGCATGAATAATAAACATTTATCATGATATAAGGAAATATAAATAACAACTTTACTATTGCCTCTAGGGCATATTTCCTTCAGTCTCCCACTTGCACTAGAGTTAATAATCTAGATTACATAGTAATGATTCTAACACCCATGGAGTCTTGGTGCTGATCATGTTTTGCTCGTGAGAGAGGCTTAGTCAACGAGTCTGCAACATTCAAATCCGTATGTATCTTGCAAATTTCTATGTCTCCGTCCTTGACTTGATCGCGGATGGAATTGATACATCTCTTGATGTGCTTGGTTCTCTTGTGAAATCTTGATTCCTTTGCCAAGGCAATTGCACCAGTATTGTCACAAAAGATTTTCATTGGACCCGATGCACTAGGTATGACACCTTGATCTGATATGAACTCCTTCATCCAGACTCCTTCATTTGCTACTTCCGAAGCAGCTATGTACTCCGCTTCACACGTAGATCCCGCCACGACGCTCTGCTTGGAACTGCACCAACTGACAGCTCCACCATTTAATAAAAATATGTATCCGGTTTGTGACTTAGAGTCATCCGGATCAGTGTCAAAGCTTGCATCGACGTAACCGTTTACGATGAGCTCTTTGTCACCTCCATAAACGAGAAACATATCCTTAGTCCTTTTCAGGTATTTCAGGATGTTCTTGACCGCTGTCCAGTGATCCACTCCTGGATTACTTTGGTACCTCCCTGCTAAACTAATAGCAAGGCACACATCAGGTCTGGTACATAGCATTGCATACATGATAGAACCTATGGCTAAAGCATAGGGAATGACTTTCATTTTCTCTCTATCTTCTGCAGTGGTCAGGCATTGCGTCTGACTCAACTTCACACCTTGTAACAGGCAAGAACCCTTTCTTTGCTTGATCCATATTGAACTTCTTCAAAACTTTATCAAGGTATATGTACTTTGTGAAAGTACAATTAAGTGTCATGATCTACCTCTATAGATCTTGATGCCCAATATATAAGCAGCTTCACCGAGGTCTTTCATTGAAAAATTCTTATTCAAGTATCCTTTTATGCTATTCAGAAATTCAGTATCATTTTTGATCGGCAATATTTCATCTACATATAATATCAGAAATGCTATAGAGCTCCCACTCACTTTCTGGTAAATACAGGCTTCTCCAAAAGTCTGTATAAAACCATATGCTTTGATCACACTATCAAAGCGTATATTCCAACTCCGAGAGGCTTGCACCAGTCCATAAATGGATCACTGGAGCTTGCACACTTTGTTAGTACCTTTTGGATCAAAAAAAAACTTCTGGTTGCATCATATACAACTCTTCTTTAAGATATCCATTAAGGAATGCAGTTTTGACATCCGTTTGCCAAATTTCATAATCATAAAATGCGGCAATTGCTAACATGATTCGTACGGACTTAAGCATCGCTATGGGTGAGAAGGTCTCATCGTAGTCAACTCCTTGAACTTGTCAAAAACCTTTTGCAACAAGTCGAGCTTTGTAGACAGTAATATTACCGTCAGCGTCAGTCTTCTTCTTGAAGATCCATTTATTCTCTATGGCTTGCCGATCATCGGGCAAGTCAACCAAAGTCCACACTTTGTTCTCATACATGGATCCCATCTCAGATTTCATGGCCTGAAGTCATTTTGCGGAATCTGGGCTGATCATCGCTTCCTCATAGTTAGTAGGTTTGTCATGGTCAAGTAACATGACTTCCAGAACAGGATTACCATACCACTCTGGTGCGGATCTTACTCTGGTTGACCTACGAGGTTTGGTAGTAACTTGATCGGAAGTTTCATGATCATCATCATTATCTTCCTCACTTACTGGTGTAGGCATCACTGGAACTGATTTCTGTGATGAACTACTTTCCAATGAGGGAGTAGGTACAATTACCTCATCAAGTTCCACTTTCCTCCCACTCACTTCTTTCGAGAGAAACTCCTTCTCTAGAAAGGATCCATTCTTAGCAACGAATATCTTGCCTTCGGATCTATGATAGAAGGTGTACCCAGTAGTCTCTTTTGGGTATCCTATGAAGACACATTTCTCTGATTTGGGTTCGAGCTTATCAGGTTGGAGTTTTTTCACATAAGCATCGCAGCCCCAAACTTTAAGAAACGACAACTTGGGTTTCTTGCCAAACCACAGTTCATAAGGTGTTGTCTCAACGGATTTCGATGGTGCCCTATTTAATGTGTGTCTCTAAAGCATAACCCCAAAACGATAAAGGTAAATGAGTGAGAGACATCATAGATCGCACCATATCTAATAAAGTGCGGTTACGACGTTCAGACACACCATTACGCTATGGTGTTCTAGGTGGCATGAGTTGCGAAACTATTCCGCATTGTTTCAAATGAAGACCAAACTCGTAACTCAAATATTCTCCTCCACGATCAGATCATAGAAACTTAATTTTATTATTATGATGATTTTCCACTTCACTCTAAAATTCTCTGAACTTTTCAAATGTTTCAGACTTATGTTTCATCAAGTAGATATACCCATATCAGCTCAAATCATCTGTGAAGGTAAGAAAATAATGATACCCGCCGCGAGCATCAACACTCATTGGACCGCATACATCAGTATGTATTATTTCCAACAAGTCTGTTACTCGCTCCATTGTTCTGGAGAACAGAGTTTTATTCATCTTGCCCATGAGGCATGGTTCGCAAGCATGAAGTGATTCACAATCAAGTGATTCCAAAAGTCCATCAGCATGGAGTTTCTTCATGCGCTTTACACCAATATGACCTAAACGGCAGTGCCACAAATAAGTTGCACTATCATTATTAAACTTATATCTTTTGGTTTCAATACTATGAACATGTGTATCACTACTATCAAGATTTAGTAAAAATAGACCACTCATCAAGGGTGCATGACCATAAAAGATATTACTCATATAAATAGAACAACCATTATTCTATGATTTAAATGAATAACCGTCTCGCATTAAACAAGATCCAGATATAATGTTCATGCTCAACGCTGGCACCAAATAACAATTATTTAGGTCCAAAACTAATCCCGAAGGTAGATGTAGAGGTAGCGTGCCAACGACAATCACATCGACTTTGGAACCATTTCCCACGCGCATCGTCACCTCGTCCTTAGCCAATCTTTGCTTAATCCATAGCCCCTGTTTCGAGTTGCAAATATTAGCAACAGAACCAGTATCAAATATCCAGGTGCTACTGCGAGCATTAGTAAGGTATAAACATCAATAACATGTATATCAAATATACCTTTCACTTTTCCATCCTTCTTCTCCGCCAAATACTAGGGGCAGTTCCGCTTCCAGTGACCAGTCCCTTTGTAGTAGAAGCACTCAGTCTCAGACATAGGTCCAGACTTGGGCTTCTTCACTTGAGCAGCAACTTGCTTGCCATTCTTCTTGAAGTCCCCCTTCTTCCCTTTACCCTTTTTCTTGAAACTGGTGGTCTTGTTGACCATCAACACTTGATGCTCTTTCTTGATTTCTACCTTCGTAGCCTTTAGCATTGCGAAGATCTCCGGAATTGTCTTATCCATCCCTTTCATATTATAGTTCATCATGAAGCTCTTGTAGCTTGGTGGCAGTGATTGAAGAACTCTGTCAATGACACTATCATCAGGAAGATTAACTCCCAGCTGAGTCAAGTGGTTGTGGTACCTAGACTTTCTGAGTATATGATTCATGCTCGAACTTTCGGTCTCAGGTTCCGAGGCCATATATGCATATGCTAGGCTCGTAAAGTTTAACCCGAGTATTCCATGTGTGCAAAACTAGCTTGCACCCGTTGTATGTGAACGTAGAGCTTATCACACCCGATCATCATGTGGTGTCTCGGCACAATGAACTGTAGCAACGGTGCATACTCAGGGAGAACACTTGTACCTTGAAATTTAGTGAGAGATCATCTGATAATGCTACCGTCGAACTAAGAAAAATAAGATGCATAAAGGATAAACATCACATGCAATCAATATAAGTGATATGATATGACCATCATCATCTTGTGCCTTTGATCTCCATCTCCAAAGAACCGTCATGACCACCATCGTCACCAGCTTGACACCTTGATCTTCATCGAAGCATCGTTGTCGTCTCGCCAACTATTGCTTCTACGACTATCGCTACCGCTTAGTGATAAAGTAAAGCAATTACATGGCGGTTGCATTTCGTACAATAAAGTGAAAACCATATGGCTCATGCCAATTGCCTATAACTCTGTTACAAAACATGACCATATCATACAATAAAATTTAGCATCATGTCTTGACCATATCACGTCACAACATTCCCTGCAAAAACAAGTTAGACGTCCTCTACTTTGTTGTTGCAAGTTTTACGTGGCTGCTACGGGCTGAGCAAGAACTGTTCTTACCTACGCATCAAAAACCACAGTGCGGTATAGTGATTGCTTTTTGATCTTCAAAAAGAACCCTGTTCATTTCGATTCAACTAAAGTTGGAGAAACTGACACCCCCAGCCACCTGTGTGCGAAGCATGTTGGTAGAACCAATCTCGCATAAGCGTATGCGTAATGTCGGTCTGAGTCGCTTCATCCAACAATACCGCTGAATCAAGAATCAACCAGTGATGGCAAGCAATATGTATATACCCATGCCCACAACTCCTTTCTGTTCTACTCGTGCAAATAACATCTACGCATAGACCTGGCTCTGATGCCACTGTTGGGGAACACAGTATTTCAAAAAAATTCCTACGCACATGAAAGATCCATCTAGGTGATGCATAGCAACAAGAGGGGAGAGTGTTGTCCACGTACCCTCGTAGACCGTAAGCGGAAGTGTTATGACAACGCGGTTGATGTAGTCGTACGTCTTCACGATCCGACCGATCCTAGCACCAAAGCTACGGCACCTCCGCGATCTGCACACGTTCAGCTCGGTGACGTCCCACGAACTCTAGATCCAGCTGAGTGTCGAGGGAGAGCTTCGTCAGCACGACGGCGTGATGACGGTGATGATGAAGTTACCGACGCAGGGCCTCGCCTAAGCACTACAACGATATGACCGAGTTGGAAATCTGTGGAGGGGGGCACCGCACATGGCTGAACAACCAACTTGTGTGTCTATGGGGTGCCCCTCCCCCGTATATAAAGGAGTGGAGGAGGGGAGGGCCGGCCCTCTCTATGGCGTGCCCTAAGGGGAGTCCTACTCCCATCGGGAGTAGGATTCCCCCTTTCCCTAGTTGGAGTAGGAGAGAAGGAAGGGGGAGAGAGAGGGAAGGAAGGGGGGGGGGGCGTCCCCCCACCCAATTCGGATTGGGCTAGGGGGGCATGCCCTCCACCTTGGCCTTCCTCTCCTCTATTCCACTAAGGCCCAATAAGGCCCATATACTCCCCGGGGGGTTCCGGTAGCCCCCCGGTACTCTAGTAAATGCCCGAACTCACCCGGAACCATTCTGATGTCCAAACATAGACTTTCAATATATCGATATTTATGTATCGACCATTTCGATACTCCTCGTCATGCTCGTGATCACATCCGGGACTCTGAACAACCTTTGGTACATCAAAACACATAAACTCATAATACCGATCATCACCGAACGTTAAGCGTGCGGACCCTACGGGTTCAAGAACTATGTAGACATGACCGAGACTCATCTCCGGTCAATAACCAATAGCGGAACCTGGATGCTCATATTGGTTCCTACATATTCTACGAAGATCTTTATCGATCAAACCGCATAACAACATACGTTGTTCCCTTTGTCATCGGTATGTTACTTGCCCGGGATTCGATTGTCGGTATCTCAATACCTAGTTCAATCTCGTTACCGACAAGTCTCTTTACTCGTTCCGTAATGCAACATCCCGTAACTAACTCATTAGTCACATTTCTTGCAAGGCTTATAGTGATGTGCATTACCGAGAGGGGCCAGAGATACCTCTCCGAAACATGGAGTGACAAATCCTAATCTTGATCTATGACAACTCAACAAACACCATCGGAGACACCTGTAGAGCATCTTTATAGTCATCCAGTTATGTTGTGACGTTTGATAGCAGACTAAGTGTTCCTCCGGTATTCGCGATTTTCATAATCTCATAGTCATAGGAAAATGTATAAGTTATGGAGAAAGCAATAGTAGTAAACTTAAACGATCAAAGTGCTAAGCTAATGGATGGGTCAAGTCAATGATACGTCCATTTTGCATCATGCTTTTATATCGATATTTATTGCATTATGGGCTATTATTACACATTATGTCACAATACTTATGCCTATTCTCTCTTATTTTACAAGGTTTACATAAAGAGGGAGAATGCCGGCAGCTGGGATTCTGGGCTGGAAAAGGAGCAAATATTAGAGACCTATTCTGCACAACTCCAAAAGTCCTGAAACTTCACAGAAGATGTTTTCCAAATATATAAAAAATACTGAGAGGAAGAACTTCACCAGGGGGCACACCCTGCCCACGAGGGTGGGGGGCGCGCCCTACCCCCTGGGCGCCCCCTACCTCGTGGGCCCCTTGGTGGCCCTCCGGTGGCCATCTTCTGCTATATGGAGTCTTTCGATGGGAAAAAAAATCGTAAGCCATCTTCTCGGACGAAACCCCGCCGCCAAGAGGCGGAACCTTGGCGGAAGCAATCTAGGGCTCTGGCGGAGCTGTTCTATCGAGGAAATTTCCCTCCCGGAGGGGGAAATCATCGCCATCGTCATCACCAACGCTCCTCTCATCGGGAGAGGGGAATCTCCATCAACATCTTCATCAGCACCATCTCATCTCAAAACCCTAGTTCATCTCTTGTATCCAATTCTTGTCTCCAAGTCCGGGATTGGTGCTAGTAGGTTGCTAGTAGTGTTAATTACTCCTTGTAGTTGATGCTAGTTGGTTTAATTGGTGGAAGATCATATGTCCATATCCTATATGCATATTAATACCCCTCTGATTATGAACATGTTTATGCTTTGTGAGTAGTTACTTTTGTTCTTGAGGACATGGGAGAAGTCTTGCTATTAGTAGTCATGTGAATTTGGTATTCGTTCGATATTTTGATGAGATGTATGTTGTCTCTCCTCTAGTGGTGTTATGTGAACATCGACTACATGACACTTCACCATTATTTGGGCCTAGAGGAAGGCATTGGGAAGTAATAAGTAGATGATGGGTTGCTAGAGTGACAGAAGCTTAAACCATAGTTTATGCGTTGCTTCGTAAGGGGCTGATTTGGATCCATATGTTTCATACTATGGTTAGGTTTACCTTAGTACTTTTGTTGTAGTTGCGGATGCTTGCAATAGGGGTTAATCATAAGTGGGATGCTTGTACAAGTAAGGGCAGCACCCAAGCACTGGTCCACCCACATACCAAATTATCAAAGTACCGTACGCGAATCATATGAACGTGATGAAAACTAGCTTGACGATATTCCCATGTGTCCTCGGGTGCGCTTTACATCTTATAAGAGTTTGTCCAGGCTTGTCCTTTGCTACAAAAAGGATTGGGCCACCTTGATGCACCTTATTTACTTTTGTTACTTGTTGCTCGTTACAAATTATCTTATCAAAAAACTATCTGTTACCACTTATTTCAGTACTTGCAGAGAATACCTTGCTGGAAACCGCTTATCATTTCCTTCTGCTCCTCTTTGGGTTTGACACTCTTACTTATCTAAAGGACTACGATAGATCCCCTATACTTGTGGGTCATCAAGACTCTTTTCTGGCACCGTTGCCGGGGAGTGAAGCGCCTTTGGTAGGTGGAATTTGGTAAGGAAAAATTTATATAGTGTGCTGAAATTTACTGTCACTTGTTACCATGGAAGGTAATCCTTTGAGGGGCTTGTTCGGGGTATCTTCACCCCGACCAGTAGAGCAAAGAGTTGCTCCTCAACCTACTGAACCTACTGAAAATGAATATGAAAATGAAAATGCTTGCTTTGAAGTTCCTTCGGGTATGATAGAAAAACTACTAGTTAATCCTTTTTTAGGAGATGGAACAAAACATCCTGATGAACATTTGATATATGTGGATGAAGTTTGTGGATTATTTAAGCTTGCAGGTGTACCCGGAGATGTTGTTAAGAAGAAGGTCTTCCCCTTATCTTTGAGGGGAGATGCATCGACATGGTATAGGCTATGTGATGATATGACGTCTTGGAATTACAAATGATTGAAATTGGAATTTCATCAGAAGTTTTATCCTATGCATCTTGTTCATCGTGATCGCAATTATATATATAATTTTTGGCCTCGTGAAGGAGAAAGCATCGCTCAAGCTTGGGGGAGGCTTAAGTCAATGTTATATTCATGCTCCAATCATGAGCTCTCAAGAGAAATGATTATTCAAAAATTTTATGCTCGGCTTTCTGGTAACAATCGCACCATGCTTGATACTTCTTGTGCTGGCTCTTTTATGATGAAGACTATTGAATTCAAATGGGATTTATTGGAAAGAATTAAACGCAACTCTGAAGATTGGGACCTCGACAATGGTAAGGAGTCAGGCATGACACCTAGTTTTGATTGTGTTAAATCTTTTATGGATACCGATATTTTTCGTAAATTTAGCACTAAATATGGACTTGAATCTGAGATAGTGGCTTCTTTCTGTGAATCTTTTGCTGCTTATTTTGATCTCCCCAAAGAGAAGTGGTTCAAATATCATCCTCCCATAGAAGTAAAAGTAGCTGCACCTATTAAAGTTGAAGAAAAGACTATCACTTATAATGATCCTGTTGTTCCTACTTCTTATGTTGAGAAACCACCTTTCCCTGTTAGGATAAAGGATCATGCTAAAGCTTCAACTGTAGTTCTTAAAAGCAATATTAAAACATATACACCTCCTGAGAAAGTTAAAGTTGAACCTAATATTGCTATTGTTAAAGATCTCTTGTCTGATAATATAGATGGGCATGTTATTTATTTCTATAATGAAACTGCTAGAATTGCTAAACCCCGTGATAAAGATAAACCTAGACCTGTGGTAGGAATGCCTGTTATTTCTGTTAAAATAGGAGATCATTGTTATCATGGCTTATGTGATATGGGTGCTAGTGCTAGTGCAATACCTTATTCCTTATACCAAGAAGTTATGCATGATATTGCACCTGCTGAGATGGAAGATATTGATGTCACAATTAAACTTGCCAATAGAGATACTATTTCACCAATGGGAATTGTTAGAGATGTTGAAGTATTGTGTGGGAAAACTAAATATCCTGCTGATTTTCTTGTTCTTGGTTCCCCACAAGATAGCTTTTGTCCCATTATATTTGGTAGACCCTTCTTAAGTACTGTTAATGCTACCATAGATTGCAAAAGAGATGTTGTTACTATCGATTTAGATGATATGACTCATGAATTTAATTTTTCTAAATTTAGTAGACAACACCGTGAAGAAGAATTACCTAGTAACGATGAAATTATTGGTCTTGCTTCTATTGCCGTACCTCCTAGTGATCCTTTAGAACAATATTTGCTAGACCATGAAAATGATATGTTTATGAATGAAAGAAGGGAATTAGATGAAGTATTCTTTAAATAGGAACCTATTCAGAAAAACAATTTACCTGTTGAAATCCTAGGGGATCCTCCTCCACCCAAGGATGATCCCGTGTTTGATCTTAAACCGTTACCCGATACTCTTAAATATGCTTATCCTGATGAGAAAAAGATATATCCTGTTATTATTAGTGCTAACCTTTCAGAGAATGAAGAAGAGAGATTATTGAAAACTCTGAAGAAGCACCATGCTGCTATTGGATACACTCTTGATGATCTTAAGGGCATTAGTCCCACTCTGTGTCAACACAAAATAAATTTGGAGGAAGATGCCAAACCGGTTCGTGATCATCAACGATGGCTGAATCTTAAGATGAAGGAAGTGTTAAGAAAGGAAATACTAAAGCTCCTTGAGGCAGTTATAATTTATCCCGTTGCTGATAGTCAGTGGGTAAGCCCTGTCCATTGTGTCCCTTAGAAGGGAGGTATTACTGTTGTTCCTAATGATAAAGATGAATTGATTCCTCAAAGAATTATTACAGGTTATAGGATGGTAATTGATTTTCGCAAATTAAATGAGGCTACTAAAAAATATCATTACCCCTTACCTTTTATCGATCAAATGCTAGAAATATTATCTAAACATACACATTTTTGCTTTCTAGATGGTTATTCTGGTTTCTCTCAAATACCCGTGTCAGCCGAAGATCAATCAAAGACTACTTTTACATGCCATTTTGGTACTTTTGCTTATATACGTATGCCTTTTGGTTTATGTAATGCACCTACTACCTTTCAAAGATGCATGATGGCTATATTCTCTGACTTTTGTGAAAGGATTTGTGAGGTTTTCATGGACGACTTTTCCGTCTATGGATCTTCTTTTGATGATTGCTTGAGCAACCTTGATAGAGTTTTGCAGAGATGTGAAGAAACTAATCTTGTCTTGAATTGGGAAAAGTGCCACTTTATGGTTAATGAAGGTATTGTCTTGGGGCATAAAGTTTCTGAAAGAGGTATTGAGGTTGATAAAGCCAAGGTTGATGCTATTGAAAAGATGCCATGTCCCAAGGACATCAAAGGTATAAGAAGTTTCCTTGGTCATACCGGTTTTTATAGGAGGTTCATTAAGGACTTCTCAAAAATTTCTCGGCCTCTGACTAATTTATTACAAAAAGATATACCATTTGTCTTTGATGATGATTGTGTAGAAGCATTTGAAATACTTAAGAAATCATTGATTTCTGCACCTATTGTACAGCCACCTGATTAGAATTTACCCTTTGAAATTATGTGTGATGCTAGTGATTATGCTGTAGATGCTGTTCTAGGACAAAGAGTTGATAATAAACTAAATGTTATTCAATATGCTAGTAAAACTCTAGACAATGCTCAAAGAAATTATGCTACTAATGAAAAAGAACTCTTAGCAGTTGTATTTGCTTGTGATAAGTTTAGACCTTATATTGTTGATTCTAAAGTAACAATTCACACTGATCATGCTACTATTAAATATCTTATGGAAAAGAAAGATGCTAAACCTAGACTTATTAGATGGGTTCTCTTACTACAAGAATTTGATTTGCATATTGTTGATAGAAAAGGAGCTGAGAACCCCATTGCAGATAACTTGTCTAGGTTAGAAAATGTGCTTGATGACCCATTACCTATTGATGATAGCTTTCCTGATGAGCAATTAAATGTCATAAATTCCTCTCATACTGCTCCATGGTATGCTGATTATGCTAATTACATTGTTGCTAAGTTTATACCACCTAGTTTCACATACCAGCAAAAGAAAAAGTTCTTCTATGATTTGAGGCATTACTTTTGGGATGACCCACATCTTTATAAAGAAGGAGTAGATGGTGTTATTAGACGTTGTGTACCTGAGCATGAACAGGAACAACTCCTACGCAAGTGTCACTCCGAAGCTTATGGAGGACACCATGCTGGAGATAGAACTGCACATAAGGTACTGCAATCTGGTTTTTATTGGCCTACTCTCTTCAAGGATGCCCGTAAGTTTGTCTTATCTTGTGATGAATGTCAAAGAATTGGTAATATTAGTAGAAGTCAAGAAATGCCTATGAATTATTCACTTGTTATTGAACCATTTGATGTTTGGGGCTTTGACTATATGGGACCTTTTCCTTCCTCTAATGGTTATACACATATTTTAGTTGCTGTTGATTATGTTACTAAGTGGGTAGAAGCTATTCCAACTAGTAGTGCTGATCATAACACTTCTATTAAAATGCTTAAAGAAGTTATTTTTCCAAGATTTGGAATCCCTAGATATTTAATGACTAATGGTGGTTCACATTTTATTCATGGTGCTTTCCGTAAAATGCTTGCTAAATATGATGTTAATCATAGAATTGCCTCCTTATCACCCTCAGTCTAGTGGTCAAGTAGAATTGAGTAATAGAGAACTCAAATTAATTTTGCAAAAGACTGTTAATAGGTCTAGAAAGAATTGGTCCAAGAAACTTGATGATGCATTATGGGCCTATAGAACTGCATATAAAAATCCTATGGGTATGTCTCCGTATAAAATGGTCTATGGAAAAGCATGTCACTTACCTCTCGAACTAGAACACAAGGCTTATTGGGCTATTAAAGAACTTAATTATGATTTTAAACTTGCCGGTGAGAAGAGGTTATTTGATATTAGCTCACTTGATGAATGGAGAACCCAAGCCTACGAAAATGCCAAGTTGTTTAAAGAAAAAGTTAAAAGATGGCATGATAAAAGGATACAAAAGCGTGAGTTTAATGTAGGTGATTATGTATTGCTATACAACTCTCGTTTAAGATTTTTTGCAGGAAAGCTTCTCTCTAAATGGGAAGGTCCTTACGTTATCGAGGAGGTCTACCGTTTCGGTGCCATAAAAATCAACAACTTCGTAGGCACAAATCCGAAGGTGGTGAACGGTCAAAGAATCAAACACTATATCTCAGGTAATCCCATAAATGTTGAAATCAATGTTATTGAAACCGTAACCCCGGAGGAATACATAAGGGACACTTTCTAGAACGTTTCAGACTCCGAAAAGGAATAGGTATGTGGTACGGTAAGTAAACCGACTCCAAAACAGTTTTTAAGGCAATATTTCTCCATTTTGGAATATTTAGAAAAATAGAAAAATAAGCAGCAGTCCGGGAAGGACACGAGGGTGGAGGGCGCGCCCTACCCTACTGGGCACGCCCCCTACCTCGTGGGCACCTCGTGTGCTCTCCGGACTCCGTTTTCGTACACGACACGTATTTTGGTCGGTAAAAATTCATTATATAATCTCCCAGGGGTTTTGAGTCCCATATCACGCAAAAATCTCTTGTCTTTGTTTTGAGCTGTCCTGCTGCAGACAGAGCAACATGTCTTCCCAGGATTCGGAAGGAGAAAGCTACGTGGCTGATTACCTTGCAGATCCTAAGATCTATGGGGATGTGGAGCATTGCGGTTGGACTACGGAAGAAGAAGAGGACTATTAACCCAAGGGAAAGGAGGAGACGAGCTCAGATGAAGATGAAGTCCCACTACCTCAACCTGGGGACATGCATGTGGAGTTCAAAAAGTCAAGTCTCCCGGATAGAGTAAAGAAACCTAAGATTGAGTTTATTCCTTTTCGCCTCTTGCAGGAGAACAAGCAGGAAATATGCAAAAAAGATACTGAGCCTGGAACAGGAGATCGAGGACCTAAGGGACCAAAATTCTGTCCTCAAATGCAAATTAAGGAAGAAGCCTACGCCATCAACAAAATCTCCATCGTCTCCACCAACAAAGAAGAATTGAGTATCTGGTATGGGCACTCCACTTGGCAACTGCCAAGCTTGGGGGAGTGCCCCGGTATCGTATCACCATCACTTTTATCTTTACCGTTTTTCTTAGTTCGATCCTTTTGATAATATCTTGATCTAGTAGAATAAAAGTTCTTAGTATGATTTAGTTGTGAGTTTTGCTTTATTATCCTTCTATGTAATCGAGACCGTGAGCTATATAATAAAGATTAGTGTTGAGTCAAGGGCTTGATTATTTTGCCATGATCCTAGATGAATAAAAGAAAAGAGAAAGAAATGAAAAGAAACAAAGAGATCATATGAGTCTTATGAAGAGTAAGGAGCTCACATAGAAAGAGTATGATGAATAAAAGTTGTTGAGAGTTGACAAACACAGTTTTGGTCATCGTTGCAATTAATAGGAAGTAATAAAAAAAGAGGTCTTCACATATAAATATACTATCTTGGACATCTTTTATGATTGTGAGCACTCATTAAAATATGACATGCTAAAGAGTTGACATTAGACAAGGAAGACAACGTAATGGGTTATGTTTTCTTACATCTGAGATAAATTATATTGTCTTGGATCTTCCAACATGATGAGCTTTCCTTTCCCCCTCATGCTAGCCAAATTCATTACACCAAGTAGAGATACTACTTGTGCTTCCAAATACCCTTAAACCAGTCCTGCCATAAGAGTCCACCATATCTACCTATGGATTGAGTAAGATCCATCAAGTAAGTTGTCATCGGTGCAAGCAATAAAAATTGCTCTCTAAATATGTATGATTGATTGGTGTGGAGGAAATAAGTTTTATACGAGCGTGTGATATGGAAGTAATAAAAGCGACAAACTACATAATAAAGGTCCATATCACAAGTGGCAATATAAAGTGACGTTCTTTCGCATTAAGATTTTGTGCATCCAACCATAAAAGAGCATGACAACCTCTGCTTCCCTCTACGAAGGGCCTATCTTTTACTTTTATCCCCTACCTTGCATAAGAGTCATGGTGATCTTCACCCTTCCTTTTTACATTTTATCCTTTGGCAAGCGCAATATGTTGGAAAGATCCTGGTATATATGGCTAATTGGATGTGAGTTCTCATGAACTATTACTGTTGACATTACCCTTGAGGTAAAACGTTGGGAGGCAAAACTATAAGCCCCTATCTTTCTCTGTGTCCGATTAAAATCCATACCCATAAGTATTGTGTGAGTGTCAGCAATTGTGAAAGATTATATGACAGTTGAGTATGTGGACTTGCTGAAAAGCTCTTATACATTGACTCTTTCCTATGTTATGATAAATTGCAATTGCTTCAATGACTGAGATTATAGTTTGTTAGTTTTCAATGAAGTTTACGATTCATACTTGATATTGTGATTGAATTATTACTCTAGCATTAGAGATTATATGACAAGAATTATATAAGTTGTTGTTCTAAGAATGATCATGATGCCCTCATGTCCGTATTTTATTTTTCTTGACACCTCTATCTCTAAACACGAGGACATATTTTTCAATTTCGGCTTTTCACTTGAGGACAAGCGAGGTCTAAGCTTGGGGGAGTTGATACGTCCATTTTGCATCATGCTTTTATATCGATATTTATTGCATTATGGGCTATTATTACACATTATGTCACAATACTTATGCCTATTCTCTCTTATTTTACAAGGTTTACATAAAGAGGGAGAATGCCGGCAGCTGGGATTCTGGGCTGGAAAAGGAGCAAATATTAGAGACCTATTCTGCACAACTCCAAAAGTCCTGAAACCTCATGGAAGATGTTTTCCAAATATATAAAAAATACTGAGAGGAAGAACTTCACCAGGGGGGCACACCCTGCCCACGAGGGTGGGGGCGCGCCCTACCCCCTGGGGGCGCCCCCTACCTCGTGGGCCCCTTGGTGGCCCTCCGGTGGCCATCTTCTGCTATATGGAGTCTTTCGATGGGAAAAAAATAATAAGCCATCTTCTCGGACGAAATCCCGCCACCACGAGGCGGAACCTTGGCGGAACCAATCCAGGGCTCTGGCGGAGCTGTTCTGCTGGGGAAACTTCCCTCCCGGAGGGGGAAATCATCGCCATCGTCATCACCAACGCTCCTCTCATCGGGAGAGGGCAATCTCCATCAACATCTTCATCAGCACCATCTCATCTCAAAACCCTAGTTCATCTCTTGTATCCAATTCTTGTCTCCAAGTCCGGGATTGGTTATAGTAGGTTGTTAGTAGTGTTAATTACTCCTTGTAGTTGATGCTAGTTGGTTTAATTGGTGGAAGATCATATGTTCAGATCCTATATGCATATTAATACCCCTCTGATTATGAACATGTTTATGCTTTGTGAGTAGTTACTTTTGTTCCTGAGGACATGGGAGAAGTCTTGCTATTAGTAGTCATGTGAATTTGGTATTCGTTCGATATTTTGATGAGATGTATGTTGTCTCTCCTCTAGTGGTGTTATGTGAACGTCGACTACATGAAACTTCACCATTATTTGGGCCTAGAGGAGGGCATTGGGAAGTAATAAGTAGATGATGGGTTGCTAGAGTGACAGAAGCTTAAACCCTAGTTTATGCGTTGCTTCGTAAGGGGCTGATTTGGATCCATATGTTTCATGCTATGGTTAGGTTTACCTTAATACTTTTGTTGTTGTTGCGGATGCTTGCAATAGAGGTTAATCATAAGTGGGATGCTTGTCCAAGTAAGGGCAGCACCCAAGCACCGGTCCACCCACATACCAAATTATCAAAGTACCGAACGCGAATCATATGAACGTGATGAAAACTAGCTTGACGATATTCCCATGTGTCCTCGGGAGTGCTTTACATCTTATAAGAGTTTGTCTAGGCTTGTCCCTTGCTACAAAAAGGATTGGGCCACCTTGCTGCACCTTATTTACTTTTGTTACTTGTTGCTCGTTACAAATTATCTTATCACAAAACTATCTGTTACCACTTATTTCAGTACTTGCAGGGAATACCTTGCTGGAAACCGCTTATCATTTCCTTCTGCTCCTCGTTGGGTTCGACACTCTTACTTATCGAAAGGACTACGATAGATCCCCTATACTTGTGGGTCATCAGTCAATCACATCGATCATTCTCTAATGATGTGATCCCATTCATCAAATGACAACTCTTTATCCATGGCTAGGAAACTTAACCATCTTTGATTAATGAGCTAGTCAAGTAGAGGCATACTAGTGACACTCAGTCTGTCTATGTATTCACACATGTACTGAGTTTCCGGTTAATACAATTCTAGCATGAATAATAAACATTTATCATGATATAAGGAAATATAAATAACAACTTTATTATTGCCTCTAGGGCATATTTCCTTCATCTCTCTCTTGGAAGGATCTTGGCTTGACCTTCCTACTGTGGTAGCGGCGCAGGCTCTACTGGTAGATGGCGGACCGGCTGAGTGCTAACAGCCGTCCCTCTTCCAGCAGATCAACACCGTCTTCTCTTGCTTCTTTCGCCTCCGCCTTCGTGTACATGGTGACGCGAGGTGAGTGGAACTCAATATCAGTTGGAATGACAGCCTCGGCCCTGTACACGAGGAAGAAGGGAGTAAAGCCGGTTGACTTGTTCGGAGTGGTGTGGAGGCTCCAAAGGACGGCCGGTAGCTCGTCGATCCAATAGCGGGCCAAACGCTCCAGTGGCTTGACCAGTCGGGGCTTGATGTCGGACAAGATGATGCCGTTTGCTCTCTTGACTTGGTCGTTTGACTGTGGACGGGAAACGGACGCTAAGTCCATTCGGATGCCCTGCGTCACGCAGAAACGGGCCAAGGCGCCTTTGGTGAAGTTTGTGCCATTGTCGGTGATGATGCTGTGTGGTACACCATATCAGATGGTGATATATGCAATGAAGGTCACAACAGTCGGATCATTCAGTTTCTTGATTGGCTTCGCTTCAATCCACTTGGTGAATCTATCCACGGCGACAAGCAGATGGGTCATGCCGCCATGTGCTATCTTGAATGGTCCCACCATGTCCAGCCCCCACACGACAAAGGGCCAGGTGAGGGGGATGGCCTTGAGTGCAGAAGCCGGCAGATGTTGCTTGGAGGTGAATTTCTGGCACCCCTTGCAGTGCTTGGCCAGATCCTCGGCGTCCTCCAAAGCAGTCGACCAGAAGAAACCATGGTGGAAAGCTTTGGCGAGAAGGGATCTGGAGGCCGCGTGGTGGCCGCACTCGCCTTGGTGGATATCTTCGAGGATTGCTTGGCCCTTCTCTGGTTCTACGCAGCGCTGGAAGACCCCAGTCACGCTGCGTCTAACAAGCTCTCTGTTTACTATCGTGTAGGCTCCTGCTCGACTCTGCACTTGACGGGCCGAGATCTCATCAGCCGGCAGCTCTGTGTCCACCAGGAAAATGAGGATGGGTGATACGTCTCCAACGTATCTATAATTTTTGATTGCTCCATGCTACTTTATCTACTATTTTGGACTATATTGGGCTTTATTTTCCACTTTTATATTATATTTGGGACTAACCTATTAACCGGAGGCCCAGCCCAGAATTGCTGTTTTTTTGCCTATTTCAGTATTTCGAGGAAACAAAATATCAAACGGAGTCCAAACGGAATGAAACCTTCGGGAACATGATCTTCTCACCGAACGTGATCCAGGAGACTTGGACCCTACTCCAAGAAGTTTCCGGGGAGGTCACGAGGGTGGAGGGCGCCCCCCCTGGGCGCGCCCCCTGCCTCGTGGGCCCCTCGGAGCTCCATCGACGTGCTCCTTCCTCCTATATATACCTACGTACCCCCATTAGACCAAAGACGGAGCCAAAAACCTAATTCCACCGCCGCAACTTCCTGTATCCACGAGATACCATCTTGGGGCCTGTTCCGGAGCTCCGCCGAAGAGGGCATCCATCACGGAGGGCTTCTACATCAACACCATAGCCCTTCCGATGAAGTGTGAGTAGTTTACTTCAGACCTTCGGGTCCATAGCTAGTAGCTAGATGGCTTCTTCTCTCTTTTTGGATCTCAATACAATGTTCTCCCCCTCTCTCGTGGAGATCTATTCGATGTAATCTTCTTTTTGCGGCGTGTTTGTTGAGACCGATGAATTGTGGGTTTATGATCCAACTTATCTATGAATAATATTTGAATCTTCTCTGAATTCTTTTATGTATGATTGAGTTATCTTTGCAAGTCTCTTCGAATTATCCGTTTGGTTTGGCCAACTAGATTGGTAGTCCTTGCAATGGGAGAAGTGCTTAGCTTTGGGTTCCATCTTGCGGTGTCCTTACTCAGTGACAGAAAGAGTTGCAAGGCACGTATTGTATTGTTGCCATCGAGGATAACAAGATGGGGTATTTATCATATTGCATGAATTTATTCCTCTACATCATGTCATCTTGCTTAAGGCGTTACTCTGTTTTTAACTTAATACTCTAGATGCATGCTGGATAGCGGTCGATGAGTGGAGTAATAGTAGTAGATGCAGGCAGGAGTCGGTCTACTTGTCACAGACGTGATGCCTATATACATGATCATACCTAGATAACCTCATAACTATGCTCAATTCTATTAATTGCTCAACAGTAATTTGTTCACCCACCGTAGGATATCTATGCTCTTGAGAGAAGCCACTAGTGAAACCTATGGCCCCCGGGTCTATTCTCATCATATCAATCTCCATTACTTTATTTTACTTGTTTTGCTTTTACTTTTCACTTTGCATCTTTATACCAAAAATATTATCTCTATCAGATCTCACTCTCATAAGTGACCGTGAAGGGATTGACAACCCCTAAGCGTTGGTTGCGAGTTGCTACCATTTTGTGCAGGTACGAGGGACTTGCGCGTGACCTCCTACTGGATTGATACCTTGGTTCTCAAAAACTGAGGGAAATACTTACGCTACCGTGCTGCATCACCCCCTCCTCTTCAGGGAAAACCAACGCTAGCTCGAGACATAGCAATGGGTTGCGCCCTTGATGGTGCTCTGACTTCCTCCACTGTCATTACGGCCACTGGTACTAGGGCGGTTGGGTTGGGAGGCGGCGGGTTGGAGTTGGTTGCAGCTTGCTGCATCGTTGGAGTCTCTGGGCCGACTGCTGCAGCCCCCGGGCCGGGTTGTGAAGTCCCCAGGCCGGATGCGATTGCTGCAGTCCCCGAGCCGCTTGGTGAAGTCCCCGGGCCGGCTGCTGTAGCCCCCAGGCCGGGTTGTGAAGTCCCCGGGACGGGTGCGACTGTTGCAGTCCCTGTGCCGCCTGCTGAAGTCCCCGGGCCGGGTGCGACTACTGCAGTCCCCGTGCCGCCTACCGAAGTCCCCGGCCAGCTGCTGAAGCTCTTGAGTCAGATTCAACTGCTTTCGGAGCAGCCGACACGAAGATGGACTCAGACTCTGGAGAATGCTTGATCGACGGCTTGCGGAGGCACTGAAGGGAAACACCGGCTGGTATTGCTTGACAGGTGGAGCCGATCCGTGCCAGGGTATCAGCTGGCTCGTTTTTGTTCCGTGTCACATGAAGGAACTCGCACCCCTCAAAGTATCCGCTGAGCTGCTGGACGAGGAAGCGGTAACTTGCCATATTTGCATCCTTGGCGTCCTAGTCACCAGACGACTGTTGGACCACCAAGTCTAAGTCGCCATAGCACAGGATCCGACGGATGTCGATTTCTTTGGCCAGCCGGAGGTCATGTACTAGCTCCTCATACTCGGCCACGTTGTTGGAGGCGGCGAAGTGAATTTGCAACGTATATATGAGCTTGTCGCCTTTGGGAGAGGTGAGGACAATGCCGGCTCCCAAGCTGGTGCGCATCTTCAAGCCATCAAAGTGCATCCGCCAATGAGTGGAGTCCGGAGCTGGCGGCAGGTACTGGGTATCGGCCCAGTTGACGAGGAAGTCGGCCCGTGCTTGGGACTTGATGGCGGTGTGTGGCTGGTAGAAGATGGTGTAGGGGGCCAACTCGATGGCCCATTTGGCCACTCGTCCTGATTCATCTCTGTTTCCTATGATCTCAGCAATCGGGGCAGTGCAGACAACCGTGATTGGGTGCTCTTGAAAGTATGGCTTCAGCTTCTTGGCTGCAAAGTGTACGCCATAGCACGTCTTCTGGTAGTGGGGGTAGTTCTGCTTCGAGGTTGACAGCACCTCGCTCAAATAGTACACAGGCCTCTGAACCGGCTGTGCTCTGTCGTCCTCTGGGCGTTCCACTACCATGACAGTGCTGACCACCCGGCTAGTGGCGGCGATGTAGAGAGACATGGGCTCTTTAGCAGTCGGGGCCGTCAGGACAAGCGGGGTAGTCAACATCTTCTTCAACTGGAGAAAGGCTTCGTCCGCCTTGTTGTTCCACTCAAAGTGAGTGGTTTTCTTCATGAGCTAATACAAGGGAAGGACCTTCTTGCCCAGCCGACCGATGAAGCGGCTGATGGATGCCAAACAGCCGGTGAACTTCTGGACGTCTCACAGTCGGATGAGTCTTTCCATCCTCTCAATGGCTTTGATCTTCACAGGGTTGCACTCAATGCCGCGTTCAGAGACCAGGAAGCCAAGGAGTTGGCCGGCTGGTAGTCCAAAGACGCAGCTCTCTGGGTTGAGCTTGATTTGAAAACGGCGCAGATTATTAAAAGTTTCCTTGAGATCTTCCAAAAGGGTACTGATACGTCTCCAATGTATCTATAATTTTTGATTGTTCCATACTATTATATTATCTATTTTGGATGTTTAATGGGCTTTATCATACCTTTTTATATTATTTTTGGGACTAACCAATTAACCGAAAGACCAGTGCAAATTGCTGTTTTTTGCCTATTTCAGTGTTTCATAGAAAAGGAATATCAAACGGAATGAAACCTTCGCGAGGATCGTTTTTGGAACAAACATGATCCAGGAGAGTTGGAGTGGACGTCAAGGAAGCAGCGAGGCAGCCATGAGGTAGGAGGGAGCGCCCCCACCCTTGTGGGCCCCTCGCAGCTCCACCGACCTACATCTTTCGCCTATATATACTCTTATACCTTGAAACCTTCGGGGAGAGCCACGAAACACCTTTTCCACTGCTGCAACCTTCTGTACCCGTGAGATCCCATCTTGGGGCTGATATGTCTCCGTCGTATCTACTTTTCCAAACACTTTTGCCCTTGTTTTGGACTCTAACTTGCATGATTTGAATGGAACTAACCCGGACTGACGTTGTTTCAGCAGAATTACCATGGTGTTATTTATGTGCAGAAACAAACGTTCTCGGAATGACCTGAAACTTCACGCAGCAAATTTTTGGAAAATATAAAAAATACCTGCAAAAGATGAAGGCCAGGGGGCCCACCACCTGTCCACGAGGGTGGGGGCGCGCCCCCTACCTCGTGGGCCCCCTGGAGGTCCTCCGACTCCAACTCCAACTCTATATATTGTGTTTCGGGGAGAAAAAAACAGAGAGAAGAATTCATCGCGTTTTACGATACGAAGCCGCTGCCAAGCCCTAAAACCTCTCGGGAGGGCTGATATGGAGTCCGTTCGGGGCTCCGGAGAGGGGTATCCGTCGCCATCGTCATCATCAACCATCCTCCATCACCAATTTCATGATGCTCACCGCCGTGCGTGAGTAATTCCATCGTAGGCTTGCTGGACGGTGATGGGTTGGATGGGATCTATCATGTAATCGAGTTAGTTTTGTTAGGGCTTGATCCCTAGTATCCACTATGTTCAGAGATTGATGTTGCTATGACTTTGCTATGCTTAATGCTTGTCACTAGGGCCCGAGTGCCATGATTTCAGATTTGAACCTATTATGTTTTCATCAATATATGAGAGTTCTAGATCCTATCTTGCAAGTCTATAGTCACCTATTATGTGTTATGATCCGGTAACCCCGAAGTGACAATAATCGGGATACTTACCGGTGATGACCGTAGTTTGAGGAGTTCATGTATTCACTATGTGTTAATGCTTTGTTCCGGTACTCTATGAAAAGGATGCCTTAATATCCCTTAGTTTCCATAAGGACCCCGCTGCCACGGGAGGGTAGGACAAAAGATGTCATGTAAGTTCTTTTCCATAAGCACGTACGACTATATTCGGAATACATGCCTGCATTACATCAATGAACTGGAGCTAGTTCTGTGTCACCCTAGGTTATGACTGTTACATGATGAACCGCATACGGCATAATTCTCCATCGTTGATCCATTGCCTACGAGCTTTCCACATATTGTTCTTTGCTTATTTACTTTTCTATTGCTATTGCTATCATCACTACAAAATACCAAAAACATTACTTTTGTTACTGTTACTTTTTGCTACAGTTACCACTACTATCATATTACTTTGCTACTAAACACTTTGCTGTAGATACTAAGTTTCCATGTGTGGTTGAATTGACAACTCAGCTGCTAATACTTGAGAGTATTCTTTGGCTCCCCTTGTGCCGAATCAATAAATTTGGGTTGAATACTTTACCCTCGAAAACTGTTGCGATCCCCCATACTTGTGGGTTATCAAGACCATTTTCTGGCGCCATTGCCGGGGAGCATAGCTCTATTCTTTGAGTCACTTGGGATTTATATCTGCTTATCATTATGAAGAACTTGAGAGATCCAAAAACCAAGATCTATCCCTCAACTACGAGGGGAGGTAAGGAACTGCCATCTAACTCTGCACTTGATTCACCTTCTGTTATGAGTAAGCTTGCGACACCTAAACCTGCTTTTGCTATTCGTTCTGATATGTCGCATGTTATTGATGATGCCACTTCTGCTATGCATGATACTTATGATGAAACTACTTCTATGCTTGATACTACTATGCCACTTGGTGAATTTCTTGATGAACAACTTGCTAGGGCTAGAGAGAATGAAAATATTGAATCTAATAATATTGATGAAATTGATGATGAAGACTTGCCTGTTATTCCTGAGGGTTATGTTTTTGATAAAGAAGCTTCTTTAGCTATTTTAGCTTGCAAAGATAGATATGAACTTAAGAGGTTATTAGCTAAATGGAATCAGCAATCTCTAAATGCTAGAATGAAACCTGACCCTACTTTTGCTACTTCACCTATTTGTGTTACCGATAAGGATTATGAATTCTCTGTTGATCCTGATATAATTACTTTGGTTGAATCTGATCCTTTTCATGGCTATGAATCTGAAACTGTTGTGGCACATCTTACTAAATTAAATGATATAGCTACCCTGTTTACTAAAGATGAGAGAACTCGTTACTTTTATACACTTAAAATATTTCCGTTCTCATTAAAGGGTGATGCTAAGACATGGTTTAATTCTCTTGATCCTGGTTGTGTGCTTAGCTTTGGGTTCAATCTTGCGGTGCTCGATCCAAGTGACAGAAAGGGAAACGACACGTATTGTATTGTATTGTATTGTATTGTTGCCATCGAGGATAAAAAGATGGGGTTTATATCATATTGCTTGACTTTATCCCTCTACACCATGTCATCTTGCCTAATGCGTTACTCCGTTCTTATGAACTTAATACTCTAGATGCATGCTGGATAGCAGTCGATGTGTGGAGTAATAGTAGTAGATGCAGAATCGTTTCGGTCTACTTGTCATGGATGTGATGCCTATATTCATGATCATTACCTTAGATATCATCATAACTATGCGCTTTTCTATCAATTGCTCAGCAGTAATTTTTCACCCACCGTAATACATGCTATCTTGAGAGAAGCCACTAGTGAAACCTATGGCCCCCGGGTCTACTTTATATCATATAAGTTTCCAATCTACAATTCTAGTTTACTATCTATCTTGCAATCTTTATTTTCCAATCTATATCACAAAAATACCAAAAAATATTTATCTTATTATCTCTATCAGATCTCACTTTCGCAAGTGACCGTGAAGGGATTGACAACCCCTTTATCACGTTGGTTGCGAGGTTCTTGTTTGTTTGTGCAGGTACTAGGGGACTTGCTTGTAGTCTGCTACTGGATTGATACCTTGATTCTCAAAAACTGAGGGAAATACTTACGCTACTTTGCTGCATCACCCTTTCCTCTTCAAGGGAAAACCAACGCATGCTCAAGAGGTAGCAAGAAGGATTTCTGGTGCCGTTGCCGGGGAGATCTATGCAGAAGTCAAGACATACCAAGTACCCATCACAAACTCTTATCCCTCGCATTACATTATTTGCCATTTGCCTCTTGTTTTCCTCTCCCCCACTTCACCCTTGCCGTTTTATTCGCCTCTTTTCCGTTCGCCCTTTTTCCGTTCGTCTCTTTTCGCTTGCCTCTTATTTGCTTGTGTGTTGGATTGTGATGGCTCTGCCAAAAAGAGTTGATCCTCACCTTAGAAGGTTGGAAGAAATTGAAAGCAACGTTAGAAGCTTTATGTCCTTGCAATTTGAGCATAATAATTTCTTCAGAAACGAGCTTAAAGAACAAAAAATGTTTATGGAGTTCATGAATAAAGAGCTCGATGATATGTCTAAGGAATTTTATGGTTTGAAATCTCAGTTCTCTCATCTTGAAAACTTAATAGCCCAAATTTCGGATAAGCAGGCCACCCTAGTTAATAAGATGGCCGCCAAACCGGAAGAGCTAGAAGGTAATAATGATGAAGATCTAAAAGTGATTGGTGTGTCTCCTATTAAGTCTCTGTTTGCCAATATGAATCTTGATAAAGATGGGATTGGAGATGAGTCAACTTCACTTAGAAGGCGTCCCAATGATTTAGAGTTTTTAGATCTTGATGAAAAAATTGGTAAAAGTGGGATTGAAGAGGCCAAAACTTTACATAACAATGAACCCACTATTTTTGATTTCAAGGAATTTAATTATGATAATTGCGCAAATTGAAGAAGAGTGTCTCCCACAAGCTTGGGGGAGGCTTCTCCTATTACTTAATGCTTTGCCTGATCATCCTCTCAAGAAAAATGAAATACTTGATATCTTTTATAATGGACTAACCGATGCTTCCAGAGACCACCTGGATAGTTGTGTTGGTTGTGTTTTCAGGGAAATAACTGTTGATCAAGCTGAATTGCTATTGAATAATATGTTGAGTAATGATAATGATTGGACACCTCCTGAACCAACTCCTAAGTCAACTCCGTAGAAAAGGGGTATTCTATTTCTTAGTCCTGAAGATATGCAAGATGCAAAGAAATAAATGAAAGAAAAGGGTATTAAAGCAATAGATGTTAAGAATTTACCACCTATTGAAGAGATACATGGTCTTGATAACCCGACACAGGTAGTAAAGGTAAATTCTCTCTATAGATTTGATGAAGGTGATATTCCTCGTTATAAGTCTACCAGCCAATGCTTAGATGAGTTTGATAATTTTATTATTAAACAAGAAAACTTCAATGCTTATGTTGGTAGACAATTGAAACGTAATGCCGATATGATTGAACACTTGATTGATTATATGTCTAGAGTTAAAGGTGAGCTTAAACTTATTAGTAAACATGCTTCTATGGTTACCACTCAAGTAGAACAAGTGCTTAAAGCCCAGAATGATTTGCTCAATGAATTAAATAATAAGAAATATGATAATGCTGTTAGAGTTGTGACTAGAGGTGGTAAAATGACTCAGGAACCTTTGTATCCTAAGGGCCACCCTAAGAGAGTTGAGCAAGATTCTCAGAGAACTAATATTGATACACCTAGTTCTTATAAGAGGAAGAAAAAGAAAAATGATAGGACTTTACATGCTTCTAGTGAAACTGTTGTTGACACACTTGAGAATCCCAATGATATTTCTATTTCTGATGCTGAAACACAATCTGGTAATGACCATGAACCTATTGATAATGTTAATGATGATGTTCATGTTGATGCTCAACCTAGCAATAACAATGATGTAGAGATTGAACCTGCTGTTGATCTTGATAACCCATATCAAAGAATCAATGTTATGATAAGAGAGACTTCGTTGCTAGGAAGCACGGTAAAGAAAGAGAACCATGGGCTCAGAAACCCATGCCTTTTCCTCCTAAACCATCCAAGAAAAAGGATGATGAGGATTTTGAGCGCTTTGCTGAAATGATTAGACCTATCTTTTTGCATATGCGTTTGACTGATATGCTTAAAATGAATCGTTATGCTAAGTATATGAAAGATATTATTACAAATAAAAGAAAGATATCAGAAGCTGAAATTTCCACCATGCTTGCGAATTATACTTTTAAGGGTGGAATACCAAAGAAACTAGGAGATCCCAGAGTACCAACTATACCATGCTCCATTAAGAGAAACTATGTTAAAACTGCTTTATGTGATCTTGGAGCCGGTGTTAGTGTTATGCCTCTCTCTTTATATCATAGACTTGATTTGAATAAGTTGACACCTACTGAAATATCTTTGCAAATAGCCGATAAATCAACTGCTATACCTGTCATTATTTGTGAGGATGTGCCTATTGTGGTTGCAAACATTACTATTTTAACGGACTTTGTTATTCTTGATATTCCCGAGGACGACAGTATGTCTATTATTCTTAGTAGACCCTTTTGAATAGTGCAGGGGCCGTTATTTATTGCAACAAAGTCAATGTCACTTTTCATGTTAATGGTAATGAGCATATGGTACACTTTCTGAAGAAACAACCTCAAGTCCACATTATTAATTCTATTGGAAAACTTCAACGATTACTATTGGAGGTTTTGAATTTCCTCTTCCTACTGTCAAGAAGAAATATGATATTCTTATTGTTGGGGACATGCATATCCCCGTTGAGGTAACTTCGTTTTATTCGAAAATTCTCCAGTTTCATGTTATTCGAAAAGAGTTTGTTAACAAGACTTGATCAACCTTGTTAATGGATTCCTTTTTGATGAGCATGAGATGGATGAAGTCAGAAAGCACAACCCTCTGTACCCTCTTTTTACTTTTTGTTATTTATATTAAATAAAGAAAAAAGTATTTTCTATCTGTTTTCTGAATTATCCTTGCAATAAAAAAATACCCCCAAAATAAAAGTTCTCCAAATGTCCTGAAATTTTTAGATGATTTTTTGTAGAATAATTAAGAATATTTGGCACTGAGAACACACCTGGGGGCCACACCACCTGGCCACGAGGGTCCAGGGCGCTCCCACCCCTGTAGGGCGCGCCCCCTGCCTCGTGGACCCCACGTGGGCCCCCTCCACTTATTCCAGCTCCCACACACTTCGTTTTCCTCCAGAAAAAAATGCTCCCACAGCTCAGACCCGAGTTCTAGCTCACCTTGCTGCCATTTTCGATCTCCTTGCTCAAAGCTCCATTCACAAAACTGCTTTGGGGGATGTTCTTCGGTATGTGACTCCTCCAATGGTGCAATTAGTTTTTGTTCTAGTGCTTTATTTATTGCAAATTTTTGCTGCTAAGGTGACCCTGTTCTTGAGCTTGCATGTCAATTTTATATGGTCCAAAGTAGTTTTAATGCATGATATAGTTTCTAGGCACTTGTGGGAGTAGTTGCTATTAATCTTGTTGAGTTTGGTTCACTTTTATTTTGAGTCACTAAAAATTTCAGAAATTTTTTAGAGGAAGAAAAATGTTTAGGAAAAGGTACCAAGGTGGTTCCTCAAGGAAGCAAGGACCAAGGCTCGCGATACGTGAGCAGGACGACGAACCATCGAGGGAAGCTCAAGTGCGGCCTTGTGAATGTCTGTTAGAGGAGTTTATGGTCCAGGCAGGCATGACAGATGAATTTGACGCGTATATGCGTAATGATGATCTTGAGGACTTCGTGTCAGATAAGTGCCAGCAATACCGCTATCTAACTGACTCCTTTGTGAGAAGGTTTAAATTTAAATCCTCGCGTAATTCTCACATTGTTTTATTTGGTCTTTATGATAAATCATATACCATGGACCTAGAAGATTTTAATATTGCTTGTAAACTCCCGCAGTGCGGCAATGTTAGTGAACCTCGCAAATCTGAATATAAAGACTTTCTTGCTAGTATTAATGTGGGGCAATCTAGAGAAATCACACAAGCATTCATTTCCCTTCCATACATTATTTTGCTCTCTTCGTTGGTAGATGCATTAACGGTGAAGATGAGGCTTGTCACATGTGCGTTCCAGATCTTAGTGTCCTCAAGAGTGCGGTATTAGGTGATAAACAATATAACTTAGGGGCCATTGTTGCACGAAGGTTACATCACAACAGTGTAAGTGGAGATTGTTTGGTGGAATTTATGCAACTCGTGTAGCTAATTATCTTAATATACCCATACATGGAAATGATATAGAGTTACCTCCTTCTTACCTAGATTATAATGCCATGGTTCGCGATCAGTTTGTTGAGAGGAATGAACAATTCCTCCAGTACCGACTAATCTTTGACAGACGACGCACCGTCCATGTTGCCCTCCCTGCTCCTACTTTCTTTGACTTTCAGGCAAAAAGGAGATATGTTATAACCAGGGAGGAAGCAAACGAATATGAGAGGAGGACGGAGGCAGCTCACCTCCAAGCTGCAGCTCGTCAGGCAGTAGATGCGGCATCTCCGTACAACCCCAACTATAACTTTGGATATCCACCAGGCCAGCCGTGGCCATAGACCAACTTAGGCCAAAAGCCTAAGCTTTGGGGAGTACGTATTTCTCACCGACATTACATTCATGTTCACACACTCATTCCAGTTGTCGGTGCTCATACTTTTGACCTTGTTTTGGACTCTAACTTGCATGATTTGAATGGAACTAACCCGAACTGACGCTGTTTTCAGCAGAATTGCCATGGTGTTATTTTTGTGCAAAAATAGAAGTTCTCGAAATGACCTGAAACTTCACGGAGAATATTTTTGGAATTTATAAAAATACTGGCGAAAGAATCAACACTAGGGGGACCACACCCTGTCCACGACGGTGGAGGGCGCGCCCACCCCCTAGGGCGCCCCCTGCCTCGTGGGCCCCCTAAGGCTCCACCGACATCAACTCCAACTCTATATATTCATGTTCGGGGAGAAAAAGTCATAGAGAAGGATTCATCACGTTTTACGATATGGAGCCGCCGCCAAGCCCTAATCTCTCTCGGGAGGGCTGATGTGGAGTCCGTTCGGGGCTCCGGAGAGGGGGATCCATCGCCGCCGTCATCATCAACCTTCCTCCATCACCAATTTCATGATGCTCACCGCCGTGCGTGAGTAATTCCATCGTAGGCTTGCTGCACGGTGATGGGTTGGATGAGATTTATCATGTAATCGAGTTAGTTTTGTTAGGTTTTGATCCCTCGTATCCATTATGTTCTAAGATTGATGTTGCTATGACTTTGCTATGCTTAATGCTTGTCACTAGGGCCCGAGTGCCATGATTTCAGATCTGAACCTATTATGTTTTCATGAATATATGTGAGTTCTTGACCCTATTTTGCAAGTCAATTGTCACCTACTATGTGTTATGATCCGGTAACCCCGAAGTGACAAAAATTGGGACCACTCCTGATGATGACTATAGTTTGAGGAGTTCATGTATTCACTAAGTGTTAATGCTTTGGTCCGGTACACTATTAAAAGGAGGCCTTAATATCCCTTAGTTTCCAATAGGATCCCGCTGCCATGGGAGGGCAAGACAAAAGATGTCATGCAAGTTCTTTTCCATAAGCACGTATGACTATATTCGAAATACATGCCTACATTACATTGATGAACTGGAGCTAGTTCTGTGTCACCCTATGTTATAACTATTGCATGAGGAATCGTATCCGACATAATTATCCATCACTGATCCAATGCCTACAAGCTTTTCACATATTGATCTTTGCTTAGTTACTTTTCCCCTGCCACTGTTAAAATTACTACAAAACTACTACTGTTACTTTTGCCACCGTTACCGCTACTTCCATATTACTTTGCTACTAAATACTTTGCTGCAGTTATTAAGTCTTTCAGGTGCGGTTGAGTTGACAACTCAACTACTAATACTTGAGTATATTCTTTGGCTCCCCTTGTGTCGAATCAATAAATTTGGGTTGAATACTCTACCCTCGAAAACTGTTGCGATCCCCTATACTTGTGGGTTATCAGTGGGTTGTGCCCACCTGGTGGCCCCGCAGACCCTATCTCCGACGCTATAGAATCCTATTTTCACAGAAAAATAAGGGAGGAAGAATTATCTCATTACACGAGATGGAGCCACCGCTTGTTCTTCATCGGGAGGCCAGATCTGGAGCCCGTTCGGGGCTCCAGAGAGGGTAATCTCAAGTCTTCGTCATCACCAACCGTCCTTCATCGTCAATTCCATGATGCTCCCCATCGGGAGTGAGTAATTCCTTCCTAGGCTCGCTGTTCGGTGAGGAGTTGGATGAGATTCATCATGTAATCGAGTTAGTTTTGTTAGGGCTTGGTCCCTAGTATCCACTGTGTCTTGAGATTGATGCTGTTATGACTTTGCCATGCTTAATGCTTGTCACTAGGGCCCGAGTGCCATGATTTCAGATCTGAACCATTTATGTTTTCACCATTATGTCTATGTTCTAGATCCGATCTTCCAAGTCATATGCACCTATTATGTGTTATGATCCGTAAACCCCGGGGTGACAATAATCGAGATACTTTCCGGTGATGACCATAGTTTGAGGAGTTCATGTATTTGTTGGGAACGTAGCATGCAATTTCAAAAAAAAATCTACGCTCACGCAAGATCTATATAG
Organism: Triticum urartu; assembly: GCF_003073215.2. Lineage (NCBI taxonomy): Eukaryota > Viridiplantae > Streptophyta > Magnoliopsida > Poales > Poaceae > Triticum > Triticum urartu. Next base: position 458,706,238 of record NC_053026.1, on the reverse strand, counting down.
GAGATGCATAGCAATGAGAGGGGGAGAGTGTGTCCACGTACCCTCGTAGTCCGAAAGCGGAAGCGTTTGACAACACAGTTAATGTAGTCGAACTTCTTCTCGTTCCGACCGATCAAGCACCGAATGTACGACACCTCCGAGTTCTACACACGTTCAGCTCGATGGCGTCCCTCAAACTCTTGATCCAGCAAAGTGTCGAGGGAGAGTTCCGTCAGCACGACGGCGTGGTGACGGTAATGGTGAAGTGATTCGCGCAGGGCTTCGCATAAGCACTACGTGAATATGACCGGAGGCGTAAACTGTGGACGGGGGTGCCGCACACGGCTAACAGATATTGTTGTATGTTCTAGCGGTGCCCCCCGCATATATATAGGTGGGAGAGGGAGAGGGGCAGCAAGGGGCACCTTAAGTAGGAGTAATCCTACTTGGGCGCCTCCTACAAGTCGGCCTCCCCCTTCCATAAGTGTCGGAGGGGGAAGGAAAGAGAGGGGGAAGAGGAAGGAAAGGGGCACGCTGAATCCTCCCCTTTCCTTCTCCCTTCCCTCCTTTCCTTTCCCCCTTATTTTGGCCTATAGGGGGCGCACCAGCCCCTTAGGGGCTGGTTTGTCCCTCTCTTGGCCCATTAAGCCCATTAAGCCCATATAGTTTGCCGGGGGTTGCCAGGAACCCCTTCCGGTGACCCGATACGTACCTGGTACCCTTGGAACACTTCCAGTGTCCGAATACTATCGTCCTATATATGAATCTTTACCTATGGACCATTTCGATACTCCTCGTCATGTCCGTGATCTCATACGGGACTCCGAACAACATTCGGTCACCAAATCACATAACTTACATATAATACAAAATCGTCATCGAATGTTAAGCGTGTGGACCCTACGGGTTCGAGAACTAGGTGCACATGACTGAGGCACCTCTCCGGTCAATAACCAATAGCAGAACCTGGATGCTCATATTGGTTCCTACATATTCTACGAAGATCTTTATGGGTCAAAACATAATGACAACATACGTTATTCCCTTTGTCATCGGTATGTTACTTGCCCGAGATTCGATCGCCGGTATCTTCATACCTAGTTCAATCTCATTACCGACAAGTCTCTTTACTCATTCCATAATAAATCATCCCACAAATAACTCATTAGTCACATTGCTTGCAAGGCTTATTATGATGTGCATTACCGAGAGGGCCCAGAGATACCTCTTCGATACTCAGAGTGACAAATCCTAATCTCGATCTATGCCAACCCAAGAAACACCTTTGGAGATACCTGTAGAGCATCTTTATAATCACCCAGTAATGTTGTGACGTTTGATAGCACATAAGGTATTCCTCCGGTATCCAGGAGTTGCATAATCTCATAGTCGAAGGAATATGTATTTGACATGAAGAAAGCAATAGCAATAAAACTGAACGATCAACATGCTAAGCTAACAGATGGGTCTTTTCCATCACATCATTCTTCTAATGATGTGATCCCCTTCATCAAATGACAACACATGTCTATGGTTAGGAAACTTAACCATCTTGGATTAACGAGCTAGTCTAGTAGAGGCTTACTAGGGACACTGTGTTTTGCCTATGTATCCACACATGTATTAAGTTTCCGGTTAATACAATTCTAACATGAATAATAGACATTTATCATGATATAAGGAAATATAAAATAACAACTTTATTATTGCCTCTAGGGCATATTTCCTTGAGTCTCCCACTTTTACTAGAGTTAATAATCTAGTTCACATCGCCATGTGATTTAACAACAATAATTCACATCTTTATGTGATTAACACCCATAGTTCACATCGCCATGTGACTAACACCCAAAGGGCTTACTAGAGTCAATAATCTAATTCACATCGCTATGTGATTAACACCCAAAGAGTACTAAGGTGTGATCATGTTTTGCTTGTGAGAGAAGTTTTAGTCAACGGGTCTGCCATATTCAGATCCATATGTATTTTGCAAATTTCTATGTCTACAATGCTCTGCATGGCGCTACTCTAGCTAATTGCTCCCACTTTCAATATGTATCTAGATTGAAACTCAGAGTCAATCGGATCAGTGTCAAAGCTTGCATCGACGTAACCGTTTACGATGAACTCTTTGTCACCTCCATAACCGAGAAACATTTCCTTAGTCCTCTTTAGGTACCTAAGGATAATTTTGACCGTTGTCCAGTGATCTACTCCTAGATCACTATTGTACCCCCTTGCCAAACTCATGGCAAGGTACAGAATAGGTCTGGTATACAGCATGGCATAGTTTATAGAACCTATGGTTCAGGCATAGGGAATGATTTTCATTCTCTCTCTATCTTCTGTCGTGGTCGGGTTTTGAGTCTTACTCAACTTCATACCTTACAACTCAGGGAATAACTTCTTCTTTGACTGCTCCATTTTGAACTCCTTCAAAATCTTATCAAGGTATGTACTCATCGAAAGTCTTATCAACTGTCTTAATCTATCTCTATAGATCTTGATACCCAATATGTAAGCAGCTTCATCGAGGTCTTTCTTTGAAAACTCCTTTGAAACAATCCTTTATGCTTTCCAGAAAATTCTACATCATTTTCGATCAACAATATGTCATTCACATATACTTATCAGAAAGGTTGTAGTGCTCCCACTCACTTTCTTGTAAAAACAAGCTTCTCCAAAAGTCTGTATAAAACCGTATGCTTTGATCGCCTCATCAAAGCCTATATTCCAACTCCGAGATGCTTGCACCAGTCCATAAATGGATCGCTGGAGCTTGCACACTTTGTTAGCAACTTTAGGATCGACAAAACCTTCTCGTTGCATCATATACAACTCTTCTTTAAGAAATCCATTAAGGAATGCAGTTTTGACATCCATTTGCCAGATTTCATAAAATGCGGCAATTGCTAACATGATTCAGACAGACTTAAGCATCACTACGAGAGAGAAAATCTCATTGTAGTCAACACCTTGAACTTGTCGAAAACCTTTTGTGACAAGTCGAGATTTGTGGATAGTAACAGTACCATCAGTGTCTGAGGGAGTCCTGGACTAAGGGGTCTTCGGGCGTCCGCCCTGTTATCCATGGGCCGGACTGATGGGCTGTGAAGACATGAAGGACGAAGACTATACCTGCGTCCGGATTGGACTCTCCTTGGCATGGAAGGCAAGCTTGGCGACCAACTATGAAGATTCCTTCTTATGTAACCGACTCTATGTAACCCTAGATCCCCCCGGTGGCTATATAAACCAGAGGGTATAGTCCGGAAAGGATATATTCATTACCATAGTCATACAGGCTAGGCTTCTAGGGTTTAGCCATTACGATCTCGTGGTAGATCAACTCTTGTAATACTCATATTCATCAAGATCAATCAAGCAGGAAGTAGGGTATTACCTCCATAGAGAGGGCCCGAACCTGGGTAAACATCGTGTCCCCCGTCTCCTGTTACCATCGACCTTAGACGCACAGTTCGGGAACCCCTACCCGAGATCCGCCAGTTTTGACACCGACATTGGCACTTTCATTGAGAGTTCCACTGTGCCGTCAATGAAAGGTTCGATGGCCCCTCCAATCATCGATAGTGATGCTGTCCAAGGAGAAACCTTCCTCCCCGGAAAGATTTTTGTATTTGGCGGCTTCGTACCGCGGGCCAACTCTCTTGGCCATCTGGAGCAGATCGATAGCTAAGCCCCTGACCACCAGGTCAGATTCAGAAGCTTGAACTACGTCGCGGATATCCATGGAGACTCGATCTTCAACGGATTTGAGACCACGGCGATCGCTCCCCCTCGCTCCGATGAACATGACTTCAATCTGTCATCGGACCATATTCATGAGATGATTCCTGTAACTGCTACGGCCTTAGATCCGGAGCAGGTCACGCCATCCAAAACTGCTGAATCCGTGGCGTTGGAGCCGCACACTGACTCAGCACCTTGCAACGATGGCGTCAGCAGAACTCCGGACTCGCCTCCGGGTACAAGTTCCGAACCATGAACGTCTGCGGACACCGAGCTGGATCGGTTGTCGATTTTCGAATTTAGCGCTGCAGACATCTTCCAGCACTCACCTTTGGGCGATGTGCTAAACTCTTTAAAGAACTTGTCCTTGGCGGGGGACTCACAGCTGAACTATGTCCGGTTCGAACCAGGTGCTGACGACGGAGAATTTTGTTTCCCACCCGCCACCCACTTCGTAGCCACTGTCGAAGAGTTAACCGACGTGCTTGATTATGGCTCCGAAGACATCGACGGTATGGACGACGATGCCGATAAGGAGCAAGTCCAAGACCCGCCATTCACTGGAAGTTGGACGGCCACCTCTTCGTATGATGTGTACATGGTTGATACACCTAAAGAATGTAGCAGCGATGACAAGGAGGACCCGGATGCGAATAAACCTTCTGAGACACAGTCCAAGCGCCGACGCCCTAAAGGCCGTTCTAAGTCACGTCACTCAAAGGACAACAACACTGGCACCGGAGAAAACAGTACTCCGGACGACGCCGAAAACAATAAAGACCCTGTCGGAGCAACATCCGAACAGGAAGAACAAGACAACGGGCAAGTTAAACTTGATAAACAGGCCATGCCCAGTGACCCGGATGACGATAGTTATTGTCCACCTCCGAGGATGACGAGAGCCTCGGCAACGAGGACTTCATCGTGCCCGAGGCACCCCTCGAGCAGGAGCGCTTCAAGCGCTAGCTAATAGCCACTGCAAGAAGCCTGAAGAAGAAGAAGCAGCAGCTCCAAGCTGATCAAGACCTGCTCATTGACAGGTGGATTGATGTCCTGGCAGCCTAAGAATACGGCCTCAAGCGCCCAGCCAAAAGCTACCTGAAATGCATACTGCTACCTCAGTTCGACGAGGAGGCGCTGGAGCCCATACCTCCCTCGCACAATGCGGAGCGACCACCACGCGGTCGGGATAAAGCGTCAACTCAGGCTGAACAGCAGCCCGCCCCACCACGCAAAAGCAGAGACAAAACAACTCAGGATTATACATATGACCTTCGGCAGGACCTAGACAAGAGAGCAGGACACACCAGATCAATCTATGGGTCGCAAGGACGTTCTTCAACTCGCGACGATGGCTACCTATTCGGCCGTGACAAACCCAGTCACGCCCGGGCTGATAACCGCAGGCAGACTCCATCGGAGGTGCGCCGCGACGCAGCCCGATATAGAGGCGTTGCACACCCTCTTTGTTTCACTGATGAAGTAATGGATCATGAATTCCCCGAAGGATTCAAACCCATCAATATTGAATCATACGACGGAACAACCGATCTCGCGGTATGGATTGAGGACTTTATTCTCCACATCCACATGGCCCGTGGAGACGACCTCCATGCCATCAAATACCTCCCACTGAAGCTCAAAGGACCAGCTCGACACTGGTTAAATAGCCTGCCTGAAAATTCCATCGGCGGCTGGGAGGACTTGGAAGAAGCCTTCCTTGACAACTTTCAAGGTACATATGTCCGGCCGCATGATGCCGATGACTTAAGCCACATAGTTCAACAACCTGAAGAATCAGCCAGAAAATTCTGGACTAGATTCCTAACCAAAAAGAACCAGATTGTTGACTATCCGGATGCCGAAGCCCTAGCGGCCTTTAAACATAGCATCCGTGACGAATGGCTAGCACGCCACCTCGGCCAAGAAAAGCCGAAGTCTATGGCAGCCCTTATGGCACTCATGACCCGCTTTTGCGCGGGCGAGGATAGCTGGCTGGCCCGCAGCAAAACCACAGCCAGCGAGGCAGGCCCCTCCGAGGCCAAAAACAGCACCGGCAAGCTCCAGCGCAATAGACACAAACGCCGAAGCAATGGCGATAACACCGATGACACTACGGTTCACGCTGGATTCAGTGGCTCCAAGTCCGGCCAGCGAAAGAAGCCCTACAAAAGGAATGGCGAGGGACCATCCAGCTTGGACCGCATACTCGACCATCCGTGCCAGATACATGGCACCCTAGACAAACAAGCCAATCATACCAACAGGGATTGTTGGGTTTTTAAACAGGTTGGCAAGTTAAATGCCGAGAATAGGGAAAAGGGATCACAAAGTGAGGACGACGACGAAGAGCCCCGACAGCCGAACACTGGGGGGCAGACGAAATTCCCCCCTCAAGTCAAAATGGTGAACATGATATACGCTACAGTACACATCCCCAAAAGGGAGCGCAAGCGCGCACTCAGGGACGTCTATGCGGTAGAGCCAGTCACCCCAAAATTCAATCCATGGTCATCATTCCCGATCACCTTTGATCGTCGAGATCATCCAACTAGTATTCGTCATGCCGGTTCAGCTGCATTGGTCCTCGACCCAATCATCAATGGATTTCACCTGACACGAGTCCTAATGGACGGTGGTAGTAGCCTCAACCTGCTATATCAGGATACAGTACGTAAAATGGGCATTAATCCCTCACGAATCAAGCCCATGAAAACGACCTTTAAAGGAGTCATACCAGGCGTAGAGGCCCATTGTACGGGCTCAATCACACTGGAGGTGGTCTTCGGTTCCCGAATAACTTCCGAAGCGAAGAGCTAATCTTCGATATTGTCCCCTTCCGCAGCGGCTACCATGCACTGCTCGGATGAACCGCGTTTGCTAGATTCAACGCGGTGCCACACTATGCTTATCTTAAGCTCAAGATGCCCGGTCCACGTGGCATCATAACAGTCAACGGAAACACGGAACACTCCCTCCAAACAGAGGAGCACACCGCCGCCCTAGTAGCAGAGGTACAGAGTGGCCTTCTCAAGCAGCACCATAATCCGGCTGCCGAGCCCCTGGACATCATCAAGACGGTCTGGACTACACTGCAACAGGATAGTGCGGCTCGTCAAGAGCTCGATTAGCAATTCGGCCTTCGTCCCAATCCCAATGAGGTTTCTTTTACGCGGCCTCCTTCGACGGCCTGATTACTGGTCCTGTCAAAGGATAAACACGCCGGATTGACACGGAGCACATGCGTACAGGGGAAACTCTAGAGGTCAATTCAACGATTACTCTATTCGTTCTTAGGACCCACACGCAGCTCGCCTTTGGTTGTGGCATGTCAAATAACCAGTTGCTTATTGCACTATTTTGTATCAGTGTGCTTTGACGCATTAATCCAACTATAATGGAAACAGTTCATGGTCCAAGTTCAAGGGCCCCAGATACTATCTCTGTTCTCCTTCTGTTTTCCTCTGATCACTTATTTTCTAGCACCCGTACACTCTGGTATGTTTCATATTTGCCAGGGGCTCCTCATCGCCCCATAACACGGCAACAAAGTCCGAACACTTCTTATAGAAAAGTTTGGCACCCTAAATTTAGCATTATATGCATTGGCTCCAAATCATGTCTTTGGTCAATAGTTGGGTTGCCCGGCTCCTGTGCTTGCTACCCTACGTTCTGCTACATCGGCTAGGGTAGTAAAGGGAGAACTACTACGATTGTGCCCTGGTCTAAACTGGATGAGCACCTCAGTAGAGAAAGCCAAAAACTGACTGTCATGATGCGGTGAGAGCCGGTCAGCTGTTCGAGGGTTACAAATCGCTAGAGATTTCTTCCGCATTATGCGAAGGATCATTACTTCCCGGTCAGACGCTGACAGCACCCTGGTTCGCATACCAGGAGCTGCGCCCATGTTTTATTATAAAACCGCTATGGCTAAGTGAGGGCGTTTAAGCCGCATAGTCTGGTTGCCTGGTTCGTTGCGCTAAACAACTCCTTCAAGGACCATATAATTGGATCAAGATTGTTTAGATTCCATCTCGAACACCTCCATACTACCTACGTGAGGGCAGAAGCCGACAACTGGCCAACCCTCAAATTCCATACACCACGGCTGCACAGGAGGAAACAATCAAAACATAACAAAATTATATTACAAACCGACTTTGTTTCAATCATACAACGCAAAGACAACATGAATGTATTCATTCGAAATAATGTCCTGCCCGCACTGCGCCGTCGCAAGTCGAGACCCCTCTAGGACATCCGCAAAATATCACTCGGGTGTCCGGTGCTCCTTGCCCTCTGGCGACCCCTTGGCCACCTCAACGGCGTCCATCTTCGCCCACCACATCTTGCAACGGGCGAAGGCCATGCGTGCACCTCCGATGCAGACTGATCACTTGACGATGTCTAGCCACGGACAGGCCTCCACCACCCGCTTCACGAGGCCGAAATAACTGCTGGGTATAGCTTCGGCTGGCCACAACCGGATTATTAAATCCTTCATGGACAGTTCGGCCACCCTGTGCAGCTCGCCCAGCTGCTTCAGCTGATCGGCAAAGGGCACCGAATGTTCTGGCGCAGCATACTGTGACCAAAACAGCTTCTCCATAGAGTTCCCTTCTTTGGCTCAGAAGAACTCCGCAGCATCGGACACGTTGTGTGGTAGACCCACAAAAGCACCTGGGCAACTCCGAATCCGGGTTAGTAAAAGGTACTTTCTCTCCACATACTTGCTTTGCATGTTAAATGCCTTACCCGCGACGATCTTCTTGGCCTCCTGGATCTCCTGGAGAGCATCCCGGGCCTCATTCCGTGCGGCATCCACGCTCTGGCGAGCCTTGGTAAGTTCAATCACTTGAACTGACGCCTCGTGCTCCAAGGCTTCGCATTTCTTCACCGCGTCCTGGAGCTCTTGCTGGACCTCGTTGACCCGGGCCTTGAGCTTCTTACGGGCGACTTGCTGCTGGACAGCATTCCCCTCGGCTTCGCCCTGGGCCTTTTTCAGGGCCTCGACCTCGGTCACGGCTCCTACACATATTACGACACAACGGTCAATACACACCATTTATTCTTCCCGAAATACACAGCAAGTCATTACTCACCTTGCTTCTCCCGGAGTAGAATCTTCACCTCGCCGAGCTCGTTCTCGGTCCGCTCCAGCCTCTGCTTCAGTTCAGAGACTTCGGCAGCATGCGAGGTCGTGGCCAACAGCGACGCCTGCTTATTCATACATATTAAGTTAGTCTCCTATAACAAAGGATTGATCCTCTGTCCGGTTCTTCTTGCCGAACACCGGATAGTGTCTCAGGGGCTACTGTCTACATGGGGTTTCTCTCTTTCTACGACACTTACCTCAAAACCTGTCAACAGGTTGCTGCAGGCCTCATTCAGTCCACTCTTGGCGTACTGAACCTTCTCGATCACCGCACCGATAAGGACACGGTGCTCGTCCACAATGGAGGCGCCTCGTAATGCCTCCATCAGGTCATCTGGTGCCCCTGGCTGGACAGGGGCCACCGGTGGAATCGGTGCACCCCTCACCTTCGAAGGGGGCTGCTCGCCCGACTCCGGAGCCATATGGGTCTCCGGAATCGTATTCGGCTGAGGGTCGAACTGAATACGGCCCTCTTCGCTAGTATCCATGGGGATCTGCTCCCCATGTGTCCGGCAGCGGAGGTCTCGACTTGTGGCACCTCCCGGACAGCGTCCTGGGCTCCTCCTCGGCTCGGAGCGGTCCTCCGGGACAACACTTCGGTGTCGTCCCTGGCCCGGGCGGAATAAGCGGGCGGCGGCGACATGCTGGCCATCTCCGCCGGATCCAACGAACCTCCAGATGAGGATCGTTGGACGTGATCACGGGTCGGACTGCAATAGTACAGTTAACCATATCAAGATGATAAAGAGAAAAGTCCGGATATACGGGCATGTACGAGTCATGACACTTACGAGGCGGCCTGGGGCTTAGTGCGGGGGCGTCGTTCCAGACTGCTGTCAACGTCCCATGCGGTGTTGACCGCTGGGACGCCCTTCCCCTTCTTGGGTGTTTCCGCCTCCAGATGTGCGGAAGCCACCCTCTTCTTCTTTCTCTCCTCAGGGGAGGGTTGTTCTCCTCCTCTTCCTCCTCCTCCTCTTCCTCGTCACCGTCCTCCTTAGGAATGGAGGAATGGGTCCCTTGGCCTTCTTCTCTGGCGCTTTGTAGGGCGCTGACACCAGCATCTTCGCTAAACGCGGGATGACTAGTTCTTTAGGCAGCAGAGCCGGACACTTGATCAGCTTCGCCCTCTCCATCCAGTCCTAAAGAAGCAATCATAAAAACTCAGATATCATCCTCGAAACAAACAAGCAGGGTATACATTAAAGATAACATACCTCGCTGGCAAGGTGTTTAATAACGTGCCCGCGGTCTGAATCTGTGGCCGGTGGTTTCTCGTTGCCCTTAAAGAGCAACTTCCAGGCACCTTCGTGAGTAGTCTCGAAGAGCCTCACCAGGGTCTAGTGCTTCTTCGGATTGAACTCCCATAGAGGGCGTCTTCGGCGCTGGCACGGGAGAATCCAGCGAACTAGCATCACCCAGATTACATCAACAAGCTTGACGTTTTTGGTTACCATGCTTTGAACGCATGTCTGCAGCACTATCAACTCGTCAGGGGAACACCAGTCCGGACTCTTCTCGACCCAGGAGGTGAGTCACATGGGAGCACCAAAGCGGAATTCGGCAGCGGCGGCCCAGGTGCCTTTTGTCCAGGAGACATTGGACAGCTTACTCACCATGGCTCCTCCAGACTCCGCGTGCTAGCCATCCACCACCTTCGGCATCATGTTGAAGACTTTGGGCCACAGCCCGAAGTGGAGTTGGATGCGGAGGAAGGCCTCACACACGATGATAATAGCCGAGATGTTCAGGAAGGAATCCGGGGACAGATCATGGAAATCTATCCCGTAATAATACATCAGCCCACGGACGAAAGGGTGGAGGGCGAACCCTAGCCCGTGGAAGAAATGGGGGATGAATACCACCCTCTCGTTAGGCTTCAGCGTGGGGATGACTTGTCCCTCGGCCGGCGGACGGTGGGCGTTTTCCTTCGCCAAGTATCCGGCTACCCGAAGCTAAGTAATGTCCTCCTCCTTGACGGAGGAGACCATCCACTTGCCCTGGCCTCCAGATCCGGACATGGTCGAGCGCTAACTCGAGTGGAAAGGAGGTGAGAACTTGGGTGCTGGAGCTCGAGATTGGAAGGGTGGAGATAGAGAGGAGGCGTGGGAGAGGAAGAGGGAATCCTTATCCCCTTATAAAGGCAGTGAATATTAAATGTCTCCCCACTCGCCTCAGAACTTGCCTATTCCTAAGGGCTGTATAAACGGCACGGTTGGGTTACCCATACTCGTATTGATGAGAATCCCGCAGTAAGGGGACACGATCTCTACTTTGACAGGACGTGCCAATGGCAACCGCGTCTTGAAACGTGAAACGACATACATGAAATGGTCCGAAATTATGACCGGGCCAATGTGATGTCATCTTGAGAAAAGTTGTCAGCGATTGGACTCGTGGGGTATTATATTCTCTCTGCGTTTGTGTATGGTGTGCGTGTTGCAGCTTCGGATACAATTATCGCGTCCGGAGACTATCTTGGTTCGGAAAGAAGGGAACCCGCCTTGCAATGCCGAAGACTATCTGCGCGCTGAACTCCTCGTCATTGAAGCCAGGTTCAGGGGCTACTGAGGGAGTCTTGGACTAAGGGGTCCTCGGGCGTCCGGCCTGTTATCCATGGGCCGGACTGATGGGCTATGAAGGCATGAAGGCCGAAGACTATACCCGCGTCCGGATTGGACTCTCCTTGGCGTGGAAGGTAAGCTTGGAGACCAACTATGAAGATTCCTTCTTATGTAACCGACTCTATGTAACCCTAGACCCCCCCCGGTGTCTATATAAACCGGAGGGTATAGTCCGGAAAGGATATATTCATTACCATAGTCATACAGGCTAGTCTTCTACGGTTTAGCCATTACGTTCTCGTGGTAGATCAACTCTTGTAATACTCATATTCATCAAGATCAATCAAGCAGGAAGTAGGGTATTACCTCCATAGAGAGGGCCCGAACCTGGGTAAACATCGTGTCCCCGTCTCCTGTTACCATCGACCTTAGACGCACAGTTCGGGACCCCCTACCCGAGATTCGCCGGTTTTGACACCAACAATGTCCGTCTTCCTCTTGAAGATCCATTTATTCTCAATGCCTTGCCGATCAATGGGGAAGTCCACCAAAGTCCACACTTTGTTCTCATACATGGATCCTATCTCAGATTTTATGACCTCAAGCCATCTGTCAGAATCTGGGCTCATCATTGCTTCCTCATAGTTCTTAGATTCGTCATGGTCTAGTAACATGACTTCCAGAAGAGGATTACCATACCACTCTGGTGCGGAACATGCTCTGGTTGACCTACAAGGTTTGGTAGTAACTTGACCTGAAGTTTCATGATCATGATCAATAGTTTCCTATCTTATTGGTGTAGGCATCACGGGAATGGTTTTCTGTGATGAGCTACTTTCCAATTTGAGAGAAGGTACAATTACCTCATCAAGTTCTACTTTCCTCCCACTCACTTCTTTCGAGAGAAACTCCTTCTCTAGAAAGGATCCATTCTTAGCAACAAATATCTTGCCTTCGGATCTATGATAGAAGGTGTCCCCAACAATTTATTTTGGGTATCCTATGAAGATGCACTTCTCCGATTTGGGTTCGAGCTTATTAGGCTGAAGCTTTTTCACATAATTAAGCATCGCAACCCCAGACTTTAAGAAATGACAACTCAGGTTTCTTGCCAAACCATAGTTCATATGGTGTCGTCTCAACGGATTTAGACGATGCCCTATTTAAAGTGAATGCAGTTGCCTCTAATGCATAACCCCAAAATGGTAGTGGTAAATTGGTTAGAGACATCATAGATCGCACCATATCTAATAAAGTACGGTTGGGACATTCGGACACACCATTATGCTGTGGTGTTCCAGCTGGCGTGAGTTGTGAAACTATTCCACATTGTTTTAAATGAAGGCCAAACTCGTAACTCAAATATTCGCCTTCGCGATCAAATCATAGAAAATTTATTTTCTTGTTACGATGATTCTCCACTTCACTCTTAAATTCTTTGAACCACTAGTACGCGTTGGTGCTATACAAAAAGTTTTTAACCCCTTTCCGCGAAGGCATTTGGAACCATCGCCAAGTGAGTGAGGGCGATAGGGGGTCCTTCCCACACGACCCAGAAATCGTCAGGGATAGGCCCTCTTGGGACACCAAATGAGCTCGTGTGCAATCGGGCGGGGCATTGAAACCCAATCATTTCCATAGGTATGTACATCCCATACGGTGAATCCTAGAAAAACATTTCTGTAGGTATGTACATCCCACACGGTGAATCCCATAAAAACATTTCCGTAGGTAGGTATATCACACACGGTCAATCCAAGGAATATGTTTCCGTTCTTATGTACATCCCACACAGTCAATCCAGGGAAAACGTTTCCGTTCCTATGTATATCACACACAGTCAATCCAAGGAATATGTTTCCGTTATTATGTACATCCCACATAGTCAATCGAGGGAAAATGTTTCTGTTCGTATGTACATCCCACATAGTTTTATGTGTAGGCTCGTGTGTGAAAGGTGTAACTATCACACACGCTCTACCTTGGTTAACTGTTTGCTTTTATCAACTACATCACACACTATTTGATGAAGAAAACTGTGTGTCATTGGGCTATCATCACAAGCACTTTTACTGCTAGAACCGTTTGCAAAGTTCCATGACACATTTAGCAGGTTTATTAGTTTACAATTAATAATTCCAGTATTACGCAAATTCACATTTCATATCGAACAGCTGTTTGCCAATTTCATATCAGGCACATAAATATATTATAACATCACAGTATGATAGCTACATGAAAACAACACAATACAACATATAGCTAGTTCAACTTCATAAGAACAATATTAGAACAATATATTCATTTCCCTAATCGAGATCATCCAGGCTCGTCTTATCCACCTCTGCTTTCAGTTCAGTAAGAACCTGTTTTGCACGGGCCAACTAGGAAAGTGCCTCCTCCTTCGCCAACACCATCTTAGCAAAGTCTGATTTAAAAAATCTGAGCTCATTCTCCACCTTCCACTTTTTATCCCGCATCTTCAAATCCTATATACTTAAGAAGTTCATCCCCACTATCTCAATTATCTTGACATGCAAGCTATCCACATCACTACATATGCCCCCCCCCTCCCACCCCTATTTATCTTCACATGGAGCTATCCACGTCACGGCATCCAGCCACATCACCAACTATTGCATGCATGCATTCCGTTACTGAACACAAGCGGACCCACAGGTTGTTTGATTATTTATTTTTACAACACAAGCATCCCTTTGGTCGTTTCCTCTTCCGTATTCTGTAACGTACGAGGCAGCCTAAGAGCCCGTATGCATCCTCTTATTCTCCTCCCCACCGCACTTCCTCTCCAACGAACAGAGCAACCTTCAGAGCTCCACATCTCATCTTCCACGGCTAGGGATCGAGCCCCGACAGGGGCGAGATCTCCTCACTACTAACAGGGGGCTTGGTGCCTGCAACCACTCCCCTCCTATACGGCGCCGCCGCACTCCTATAGTACCTCGATGGTGCCGTGCGTCGGCTTTGCTCAGCCAGCTCCTCCGACCATGTACATCAGATTCGCCAGCCACGGCTCCCCTCCATACCCATGACCATGTTGCGCTATCGTAGCACCACCAAGAATCATGCTGCTACCCGTCATGAACTCTGTAAGATCGACCTAGCTTTCGATGGGAGAAGACAAAGAGGGCCTTTTTGTAGTTGGGCTTTGCTTAGTGCACCAATATAATTAATTTAATTTCACATACAGAGTAACTCAAGCTTGCATATTTTAGGTATAAAATCTGCATGAAGGATTCATGGTTGGTGCCACTGCTCGCCATGGCCAGAACAGAAGTCCCAGAACTAGGTGAAGATATCCTGTAAAAGGAGTAATAAATACCATGAATTTTCTCACCATACCAAGATTAATTTTTCAACTAAGCAATGACTGATTTGGGATCCACCTCCATCGCTAATACCATGAATTTTCTCACCTTACCATGATTAATTTTTCCTGCCTTTATTTTGATCTTTCATACTCAACTAATTTTCCTTATATTTCCTTTTGCCGGGAGCTAGAATGTTTACGATTTCTAGAGATAGTTTTTCTTCTGCAAATGAAATTCCAATCATTGTTTTGGAGGAGGAATCTGCTTCTTTAATTGATTTGCTATCTCGGCACCTTTAGGACTGCTGAATTGTAGGGAGATGCTTATCAAATGGGTCGACGAAAGCTTTGAAGCTCAGGATCGAAACAAGTTGTGCTATTAATTTTTATATATTATATGCATCTGATACCTCAGGTGGTGCTATTTCCGGTGCACTGTTCAATTTTCGGTGGTGCCCTTTGTGATTGCCTTAATGCTATAAATATATGCCTAAAAGCTTGACAACTCCCTCTGTATTTTTACCTCCGTTCTTTTCCTACTTCAGTCGCAGGTGACTGATATGTTGTCTCACCTGCATAATTCTTTCTTGCAAGCACCTTCTTTTCTCAACTTTCAACTACGATTTTCATTGTATCTCTAGAGTGTGTTGTGCCATATTTTCTAACTATATTCTATAAGGCACAATTTTTTTATGCCCAATCTCAGCATGCCATCTATTTTAGTTTTATATAGTTTGCACATAAGTAATTTTGCAAGATTGGGCATAAATAATTTCACAATATGTATCTGAAAGTGGAAATTTGTACATAACCTTTCAGGACATCTCCATTTCAGATCCATGTTTTTGGAGTGTTTTATACATTAGTACTTGTGTAAAACATATGAGATTAGTATGCCACAACGCGATTGAAGAATTCATGTTTTTCCATATATATTTACAATCATACTTCCAGTAACATGTCCTTTGTAGATTTCAGTCTTCAGATCATATATTGAGCAAACAAAATTCTTCACTTTATGTATTATCATATATTCATGTGCGTAGGACTAAGAGTTCTCGCAGCAATGCGCGGGGCATCATCTAGTATTCTTCAGTGTTGACAACAGTTTCTCTAAGCCTATGTCCGTTCTCTTCCTCATACATGCTCCAGAGCTTCGCTAGGCACATCTTCAAAGACCGTGGCCACTCTTGATCAACCCACTCCAAGTAAGAACACTTCCGTTGATCCTATAATATTTAAAACTAGATCAGTAACAATTGTAGGGGAAATGGGTTTATAGCAACATAGAAAATTACCAATGCTTATTTTGAAAAACTGAAGAAACATGTTAATTATGACATATATTCTCAAAAAGATCAACGTGCAAATGAATTAATTGCTACTAAGACAACAACCAAATTCTGGAACATCAGAAGCTATAATTAACTACAACAGCGCTAGAAGTTCTTACTCATGTACAATAAATAACAAATTGAACATTTTATGTGGAAGGTAAATATAACTGCAACAGCATAGCGACAGTGTTTGGATGACAACAAATTGATACTAGCTTGTGTGTACATGCACAAATTTAGTAACATAGAACTAATAGCACTAAGGCCGTCCACTATGTATGCCAAAACTGGTGTAAAGACAACTGCTGCTACATCTCGCACCGGTGCTGTCATGGAATTGTCACGGCAGTTGTCCTAGAAGCAGGACTTAGTTGTGGAGCCATCGCTGTAGGGTTAGCTTAAAGGGGTTAAACGGGACAAATGACACAAGGAGTTTATACTGGTTCGGCCCCTTGCGGTGAAGGTAAAGGCCTAGTCCAGTTTGAGGTGGTATTGTTGATGTTTCGATTACCAGGGAGCGATTACACTTGACCTAGCTTTCAATCTGTTCTCTCTTGCCCTAAACCGCCGCCAGGTCATCCCTTTATATACATAGGTTGACGCCACGCGACTCATGGAGTCTCGAACGGATCATACACAATCGTTTCCGGCTCGGTGACTAGCTCTACATACCTTACAACCCAAGTCGTACATACATGGCGGTTTACACTTATGGGCCTTAATCCGCCTTTGGGATTTGGGCCCCTAATAAGTCTCCTTGATAAATCACCATCTTCTACCTCCTCCTGGGCTTTGTTATGATGAGCCACCATTGGGATAACCCGGCCCCTCCTGGGTGGGTCATATCCAATAGTCATATCCCCAACATTAGGCACTAGGTTGATTTGAACTTGTTCATGTCAATCTTCAACACTTAGAAAAAATCCTTCTTTGTTTGCTCTTGTGAGAGATTGTAACCTGCCATGACGTCATCTCCTAGAATTACGGAAACCTGCCATGACATCATCTGTCATTAATTTTGCACAATACCCAACATATCTTAATGGATCCTTAATAACCATCTCGAAAATCGAGGCGTCCGAGCGGCTGGATAATCATTCTTTGGCCTCCTCGTTTTCGTGCCCACCTGTTACCCTTCTCCTTATAAATAGGGTCAAGCAGCCCTCTTTTCATTTTCCCTTCTTTTCCTTCTTGTCTTCCACCTCTTCTTCGCAACGGATCTGCACGCTTGAGCACTGCCGCCGCCGCGAAGTCCATCGCCTTCCTCGACCTCGGCCGCTGCATCAACCTGAACGGGACCAGAGAAACTGCGACACCCCTCCATTGCTCCTCGGACCCAATAAGCACCTTATCTTCTCCGCCATAGATCTCCATTAGGGTTTCTGTAGTTCTTACGAGTTCATCATCGTTCTTCGTCACGCTTCTGTTTAATCCTTACTTTGATCCAAAAATGGCCTTTAAAATATGCAAAACTTGTTTCTATCCTTTGTCTTAATCGCTGAACATACCCTTTAGATGCAGAAATCTCGCCAATGTGCTAGTTCCTCCGCTGCTACAATATTTAGGCTTTGATTTATTTTCTTTTTTCACACAGCGCTAGATCCAAATCACCTACTCCAGTCTGTAAAACCTGTTTATTCAACACTTAGCAGATTTCACTCTTGATAGATACCAATCTGGTCATGGCGGCTTACATCACCGGTTATCACTAGCCATATGTCATTAGGCCCCCATTTAAGCCACCACTCTGAATATATACTGTAGCGTTTTGCTTCCGGCTTAATGAATCAACTTGAACCGACAAAATTTTCCTTTCTTTTAGGCTTCTTTCTTCACAATGCCGCCAAAGACGATCACTTCATGTAATTGGGTTCCCTCCATTGTCACTGAGAACACGCTCAAAGACTTTGTCAAAATCGGCTACTTACCAGCAAAAAATGTCATGTATTGCCCCCCCAATCCATACGAAGAAAAACCTCAGCCAAAGGATGATGAGGTCATTGTTTTTACTGATCACATGAATCGGGGCTTCTCGCCGCCCGGTTCTAAATTTTTACGAGATGTTCTGCACTTCTTTCAACTTCATCCTAAAGACATCGGACCCAAATCCATGTCAAACATCTGCAACTTTCAAGTTTTCTGCGAAGTATAACTTCAAGAGGAGCCCAGTGTTGAACTCTTTAGGGAATATTTTTATTTGAACCGCCAAAACAAGTTTACAAACGGACTCAGTTTGGAACTTGGCAGAATCTCTATTCAACAAAGAAGAGATGCTATCTTCCTCTATGCCTGTTTGCCGAGTCACCCCAAAGATTGGAACCAGACATGGTTTTACTGTGAAGATACCTCTCCGGCTGACGAAAATCCACTGTTGGGTTATCGTGTCCAGCGTCTTGACCCAAAGCATCGTCTTCCTGAAAAGCTTACCACTGTTGAACGTGCAAAGCTTGCCCCCGCCATTGCAAAGGTCAAGGCTCTGCTGGGAAATGGGTTAACTGTCATTGACTTGGTTCGGTGCTGGGTTTCTTTGCGAATCATACCCTTGAGTCGTCGACCCGGCTTAATGTGTACTTACACGGGTGGTATAAAGCATCCACTGAGCCACAACTCTGTGCATTTAACTGACAAGGCAATCAACGAAATGACAAAGACTCTTCTGAATGAAGATCCGGAAGACTGCAACAAAGTGGGTTTGAACCCTTTCTGCAAACTTAACCCTCCACCGGATGTAAGTCTCTAAATCACTTACTTTTATCTCATCATTCAAACGTTCTATTAACCCAACTTGATGACTTTCACAGGCAGAATCTGATTTTTGGAAAAAGAAATGTGACCATGAAGCCGCCAAAAAGGCCAGGGCTGCCAAGAAAGTCGCTAAGAAAAATAAGAAGAAATCAAGTGCTTCCGAGATGTTTGAACTGAATGACAGCTCTGAGTCGGAGGTAGCCCTTGACTCCCTTGGCTCCTTTTTCAATCATCTTATTGACACTGATTATTATCAAGATGACACGGGGGCCAGCCAAGCAGTTGAAGAAGAGGTAACAATTATTTCCTCTGGCTCAACACCTTTGCCAAGACAGAAAATTCGACGAGTAACCCAGAAATTAAGCTTTTCACACCCTTTAGATCATTTGGATCCTCACTTTCTTTTGAAGCAACAGTAGCACGAGAACCGGCGACAGACTTGGACCAACGGAGGTGAAGAATTATCCTCTGGCTTACCGAATACTTCAGTTCCGCGGAAACATCGAAATGAGGTCCTTGCAAACATAAACTCTTTTTACCCACTGGCGGGTCTCATTCGCCAGCCACTTAATTCTTCCGATTCAAACTACTAGGAGGCTTCTCGCTCTTCTTCTGGTGACTCATCACAGACCCAGTTGCCGGCTTTCAAAACTGCTCTTGGGTAATAACACTTCCTTGTTATTTTCTATCTCCTTGTACTTTTTATATCTGTACTGACCTCTCATGACCCATGAAGTGGAAAGGCAAAGCCTAGCAAGAAGGCAAAGGTGATCAAGCCGACTGAAGACCCCAAAGTCCATGAGCCGGAAGAACAAATTCCGGCATCTGTAACCTCCGTGCTAAAACCCGACGAGTCTGTTCATGATGTTCCACCAGAGATTCCTGACCTCTCCGGCAACCAGACAAATCTCAATCCTTTGAGTACTGAATTGTCAAGCCCACTTAAACCGTCAGAGACACATACCGACGATGTTATGATCACTCGCACCAGCTTTAAAGAACCGGGAAATCCAACTGTCTTGGCTAAGCACTCCGCCAAACAAGAGTTCATTGAAAAGCGGAAAGTGAGATTTGATATTGCCAACTATTCTCAATTAAGTATGAGCGACGTACTCTCTGGCTATCTCAACTATCGACATTCTGGGAATGGGGGTCCCCAGACTTGCCTTCCTGCGGCCCACGATGCGGCTATGTGAGTAGGCCTGTATGGCCCATCTTCATCAACGAGGCATTCAAGACCCTCACGAGGGGCCAAGCCTCACGACGCAGGCGATGCAAGACCTCCTCAGGAGCGGCCTCGCCAGGCAGGCTCATGAGGAGTGGAGATATCAAGGCGGGGCAAACCTCGCGAGGCTCTCGTGATGTGAGCCATGACGATCGGGATCAGGCGGGCGCCAGGCGGGCGCCAGCGCATGCAGCGTCCTTATTTCCTCTTTGGTGCCAAGGGGGCAAGCGCAGGCGCGGAGTACCAAGGCATCAAGCAAAGGTTTCCATATCAGTGCAATGAGACCAAGACCACGAGGACGGCAAGACGGAGGTCACCATGGAGCCCAAGACGGCGTCACCACCAGAGTCTTTTGCAGGCGAAGACTACTTTTGTCAGGATAAGTTGTACTAGATGTCCCCTTTCAAATTGGCCGTTGTTGGCTCCCTTCCCGCTCTATATTTGGGGAGAGGACCAGGGCCTCTATAAATAGGACTAGCCACCGCAGTAGAAGGCAACAAAGCCTGAGCTGATCGAATCCTCACCCACGCAAGTTCACCAAGCACAAGAACACCTCAACCTCAGGAGGTTGTTCTTCTCCTTGTACTGTTCATCATCAGCCCAAGAGGCAATCCACCACCACACTCTGGAGTAGGGTATTACACAACAACGGTGGCCCGAACCAGTATAAATCTTGTGTCCCTTGTGTTGTGAGTTCGTCGAGTTCGTCCACGAGATCTTAGAGAGCTAGGGCATGGATCGTAGGAGGGAAAGAACTTCGCGCGCACCCCAGAGTTCGAACCTTAAGGGTTTTGCCGGAACCCGAGATCCGACATTTGGCGTGCCGGGTAGGGGTGCACCGTAGATTCCGTTCCGTCGATCCGCGCTCCGTCGCTCCGTCATCTCCATGGCGGACGCTCGCTGTGCTCGCGCTGAGCGCCGGGCTGCCCTCGCCACCCGCGTCGCTCAGACGGCTCCAGTCGGCGGGCCACCTCATCGTTCTCCGTCGCCTGCCGCCAACGCCGCCTCTGGACCGGAGGGGAATGAGCAGCAAGCGTCCTCGCTACGGCGAGACGGCCGCACCGCCACTCCATCGCTGACCTCGGCCGGTTTGTCGTCCCACGCTTGCCGCGCTCCCGTGGACCCTCAGGCCGCGCTGGGGCTGGCGCGAGAGCTTCTCCGCTACCGCCCCGTCGATGCCCTCTACGAGGACTGGCTCAACTGCATCACCGAGCTCGTCACCACTGCAGGGGGCTCCCCTGCGGCGTCCATGTCGCTGCCACGCCCACCATCAGCCGCGGATGGCGAGGCTCATGGAGCGCCTCCACCACCTCTGCCCCAAGACGGTGCCTTGGCGCCAAGGCGTGCGGCCCCACGGTGTAACCCACCACGACCGGTGCCCGCGCATGAAGAGAGAAGCTGCCAGGAAGTTCCTCAGCCGCGAGAAGCCGCACCTGCGCTCCCCGCGTCGCGTCGCCTCGCCAAGACCACGCGCCACCTGCGATGGCGGCGCGCGGACTCCATCGAGTCCAAGCTCCACCTCCAAGACGGGCCCCGGTGACCATGGCCGGCTGCCGCGCCTTCACCCCTGAGCTGTGTAGCGTCGCCTGGCCGGGCAAGTTCAAATCGGATCTGCCTCCTCGCTACGACGGCACCCCGACCCCGCAGAGTTCCTGCAGCTCTACGAGCTGAGCATCGAAGCGGCCAACGGCGACGAGAAAGTCATGGCGAACTGGTTTCCAATGGATCTCAAGGATGGTGCCCGCTCCTAGCTCCTGAACCTACCGCCGGGCTCGATCTCCTGGGACGAGATGCGCGACCGGTTCGTCGCCAACTTCCAGGGCACTCGCAACCGCCCACCGGCCACGGGTGACCTGCGCTGCATCAAGCAACAACCAGGAGAGACCCTCCAAAAGTACATCCAGTGCTTCAACAACACTCGTCTCAAGATCCCCAAGGTCACGGACGAGGCCATCATCTCCGTGTTCTCCGACAGCGTCCGCGGCATCAAGATGAAGGAGGAGCTAGCTATCCACGAGGAGTTGTGCACACCTCAGGAGCTATTCAACCTGGCGACCAAGTGCGCAAGAGCCGAGGAGGGGCGCCTCTCCCTCCTCGAGCTGCCAGCTGCGGGCGCAGAGGAGAAGAAGGCCAAGGCCAAGGACATGAAGCGCAAGGAAGCAGCTGTGCTCGCAGCGGAGCCGGACACCAAGCGAAGCAGAGATCAGCCCGAGTCATCCAAGAACAGCCGACCGTTCTGCGCCTTCCACAACTTGAACACCCACAACACCAGTGACTGTCAAGAGCTCAGAGCCATTCGTGAAGGACGCTTCGGTCGACGCCCCGAACGCAGCGACCGGGGCTACGACCGAGGAGGAGGACGTGGTGGCGGACGTTGGGACGACCGTGGCCCGCGCCAGGAGTGGCGCGACCAGCCTCGTGAGGACCGCTGGCAGGATCATCCTCGCGAGGGCACCTGGAGAGACCAGCCTCATGAGGATCGTCCTCAGGGCAACGCCGGTCTTCCCCCGCTGCCGCCACCGCCAAGAAGGAACGACGACCACCATCAAGACGAGAGGTATGGGGGCTTCCAGGAGCCACGCGCTATCACCTACATCTTGGGCGGAGCCCAGGCCCCAGCCTCGCAGCGTATCTTCAAGCAGTTTGCTCGTGAAGTGAATGCAGTCCTCCCCAAGCTCGAGGCCACGCGCCCGCTCAGGTGGTCCCAGTGCGCCATCACCTTCAACTCGGCAGATCAGCTCAAGTGCACAGCCACCGCTGGCACCCTCCCGATGCTTTGTTCACCAGTTATCAGCAACGTGCAAGTCACCAAGACCCCCATCGATGGCGGCGCAGGGCTCAACGTCCTATCCATCGACACGTTCGACAACCTCCAAGTGCCATATGATCAGCTTCAGCCTACCAAGCCTTTCTCAGGAGTGACCGCCGGTTCCACCACGCTGATAGGGCAGGTCTGCCTCCCTGTCACCTTCGGAGAATGAAGAATTACCGCACCAAGCTCATTGACTTCGATGTTGCGCACATCCGTCTGCCGTACAACGCCATCCTTGGGTATCCAGCCCTGGCCAAGTTCATGGCGGTGACACACCACGGCTACAATGTCCTCAAGATGCCGGGAAGCGGCGGAATCATCACGGTCCCATGCAAAGAAAGAGACGCGGTGTGCTCCCTTGAGCGCGCCTTTCAAGCTGCAGCAATCGACGACCCCGACAGAAAGGGCGAAGGCCCTCCAGAGGCCATCCCCAGGAAGAAGCAGCTGCGTCATGCAGGACCTCAGGAGGATGGCGTCGCGGTTGGAACCTTGTCAGGACCGGTGCCCGCTCCGGGGGCGCCTCCCTCCATCGCATATGAAGGCGCGGCCAGCGCCCTCCTCGGGTAGGGCTCGGGGGCTCCCTCCTGGAGGGCCTCAGACCTTGCCAACATCACGAGGGAGGCGCTTGGGCACCACTTGGAGGCGTGCTTCATGGCACGCTTCCCTCAGGAGAACACAGGGCAAGGAACGCCCACCGCCCAAGAGTTTATCACCAAGACCACTCAGGAACTACAGGACGCAAGGACCATGCGCAGCGACCGCCGCTCATGAGGCGCCCCCCCATCCAGGCGAGGATGTTGGGCTGCGCGTCTGCATCGACGTCCCAGGGCTCAACAGGGCCGCTTCTCAGGAGCTTTTCTGGCCTTCACACGTGGGCCACTGCGAGGGTCCACCGCACAGCTACGTTTGCATGCCTTTTGGCTTCCCGAGCGTGTCGTACGTTTACCAGCGCAACCCGCGGAGCATCCTGGCGGCTCAGGAGGCCAGGCGCCATGCTGTCCTGGCAGAAGTGGAGACGGTCCTCAAGGAACCGCCTGGGCCCCCAGAGCCTCCCGAGGCTCAGGGCCCCGGTGGCACGAAAGGAGCTACCCCTTCGCTGCACACCTTCGGCTGCCCCAACTCTCGTTCGTCAACAGAACTTGGTGACATTTTCCAAGTTCATTTAGCTGGGAGCGCCCCTCAGGCTGCATTATTCCCAGGCCATGTGGGTCTGTCCCTGTGGCGTGTATCCTTTCCTTATGTCTTTAGCTTACCTTGCTGGGGGCGCCCCTCGGGCTGCATCATCCCCAAGCCGCTCGGGCCTGACCCAGTGGCATGTATCTCCCTTGCATTTGCTTAAGCCTTCTGCTCTCATGCGTAATCTACCTGTGATTGTCACCTGCCCGGTTGCCACCTGCTTGATCGTCGCCTCCCACGGGGCCTCCTTACACTGGCACGGCACTGGTGCATGGGTCTGTCCCTGCCATGTCGACAAACCTGAGCGGTCGAGCTCTGGATCGCGACACGCCCCGCGCACGTCACCTCACCAGGCCCTCAGTGCCTTCATCTCCTCGCAGAGCAACCAGTGGCAGGCTGGCAACCATAACGGCAAACCTTGTTTCTCCTTGTGTTGGATCACAGGGATCTCGTGAAGAGGATAGCAGGCGGCACTGTGAGCTTCCTTTCCTCTCGTACAATCCGCTTGTGCATTAAAAGGGGGGCTCCTGAGCATCGCGACTCAGGAGCTCTTACTGGCTCTCCAGCCCTCACCCCCTGGCCCTGACCACGGCATCGCGACCTGGCATACCAGAGGCGGCTGAGCTCGCTCGAGGGCCGGGACCTGAGGACGTAGAGCACGAAGGAGAGTATGTGAGAATGGGAGACTCGTATGGGCCCGGCCTGGCTACGCTGCGGAAGCTTGCGCACGAAGCCTGGCGCATCACGAGGACTCGGCCACAAACTATCTAGATAAGTCTCGCGCTCAGATCGGCTATTCCCTGGAACCTAAGGGTCACGCTCGCTGCAGCCCTGTTGCAGCCACGTCGCCCCCCTTTATTGCCTTACCATCGCTGCTTGAGCGCTAAAGGGGACCTCCTGAGCATCGTGCCTCAGGGGCTCTTACTGGACCCCGAGCCGCTAACCTCCTGGCCTTGACCACGGCACGCGACCTGGCATACCTGCGATGGCTGTAGCCTGCCTGGGGACTGGGACCTGTCAGCGTAGAGCAACAAGCTATCACGAGGTTGTAAAGGGGAGACCGAGCCTTGACAGGACATGCGTTCGCAAATTTTCATAACAAGGAAGATATACACAAAAGACACCACAGACCCTTTACACACCCCTGCGGGGTACTCCATGATTCTTCGCAGGGAACAAAAGATAAGAACTTAGAGGAACCCTATCTACACCCTCCTGCGGTGGACGCCATCATCAACAGTGGGCCACGGGAGGCCGGCGCCAACCCCATCCAGATCAACGGCGGCGGCGGCTGGATGCCGCTGCGCTGCTCCGGGCGCGGCGAGAGCTCAAGGGCACGTAGCTATCGTCGCTCGTCTCCGGAGTCTCGTAGAGCTCAGGAGAACCGCTGGACGCCCAAGAGTCGCTGCTGCTAGAGGCGCCATGGGCTGGGCATGCATCGTCCTGGCGATCCCCTCCGGGGCAACACGCCAGGCGGCGGCCCTCTGCATCGAAGACCTTGAAGAAAAGCATGAAGACGCCGTCATACTCGAAGTGGATCGCGAGGGCGCCCCTCGAACGGCAAACCCGAGCGACCTCGCCCCAGCAGCGAGTCATGAAGATCTTGCCGGTGGGGACCGCTTCGACCTCTGCTCCGGTCGCCGGAGCATCGCAGTCAACATGCTGCAGCCAGAGCTCGAGGGGCCCTCTCGGTGGCATCACATCGGAGAAGAACCGCGGGAAGCGAATCCAAGAGCTTGGGGGCATCGACGCCCATAGCACAAGCTTGCGAGAGGAATCCACGACATGGATTCCACGGGCAACAGCGCGCGTCGCCGTCGCGCGGCGACCACGTACGCGGCGCGGGCGGTGCCCCTCGTCGCTCCGCCCTCCTGAGCCCTCGGCTTGGGCGTACAAGGGTAGCGAATACCCCGGAGGAGGCCGCTCGCACCAGGGCCTCACCACCACTGATGACCCACCAGTATAGGGATCTATCGTTGTCCTTTCGATAATTAAGAGTGTAGAACCCAACGAGGAGCAGAAGGAAATGATAAGCGGTTTTCAGCAAGGTATTCTCTGCAAGCACTGAAATAATAGGTAACAGATAGTTTTGTGATAGGATAATTTGTAACGAGCAACAAGTAACAAAACTAAATAAAGTGCAGCAAGGTGGGACAATCCTTTTTTTAGCAAAGGACAAGCATGGACAAACTCTTATATAGAGGAAAGTGCTCCCGAGGACACATGGGAATATCATCAAGCTAGGTTTCATCATGTTCATATGATTCGCGTTCGGTACTTTGATAATCTGATATGTGGGTGGACCGGTGCTTGGGTGCTGCCCTTACTTGGACAAACATCCCACTTATGATTAACCTCTATTGCAAGCATCCGCAACTACAACAAAAGTATTAAGGTAAACCTAACCATAGCATGAAACATATGGATCCAAATCAGCCCCTTACGAAGCAACGCATGAACTACGGTTTAAGCTTCTGTCACTCTAGCAACCCATCATCTACTTATTACTTCCCAATGCCTTCCTCTAGGCCCAAGTAATGGTGAAGTGTCATGTAGTCGATGTTCACATAACACCACTAGAGGAGAGACAACATACATCTCATCAAAATATCGAACGAATACCAAATTCACATGAATACTAATGGCAAGACTTCTCCCATGTCCCCAGGAACAAATGTAACTACTCACAAAGCATATTCATGTTCATAATCAGAGGGGTATTAATGTGCATATAGGATCAGAACATATGATCTTCCACCAAATAAACCAACTAGCATCAACTACAAGGAGTAATTCACACTACTAGCAACCCACAGGTACCAATCCCGGACATGGAGACAAGAATTGGATACAAGAGATGAACTAGGGTTTTAAGAGGAGATGGTGCTGGTGAAGATGTTGATGGACATTGCCCTCTCCCGATGAGAGGAGCGTTCGTGATGATGATGGCGATGATTTCCCCCACCCGGAGGGAAGTTTCCCCGGCAGAACAGCTCCGCCAGAGCCCTAGATTGGTTCCGCCAAGGTTCTGCCTCGTGGCGGCGGAGTCTCGTCCGAAAAGATGGCTTATGATTTTTTCCTCATCGAAAGACTCCATATAGCATAAGATGGCCATCAGAGGGCCACCAGGGGGCCCACGAGGCAGGGGGCGTGCCCAGGGGGTAGGGCGCGCCCCCCCACCCTCGTGGGCAGGGTATGGCCCCCCTGGTGAACTTCTTGCACTCAGTATTTTATATATATATTCTGAAAATGACTTCCGTGAAGTTTTAGGACTTTTGGAGCTGTGCAGAATAGGTCTCTCATATTTGCTCCTTTTCCAGCCCAGAATCCCAGCTGCCGGCATTCTCCCTCTTTATGTAAACCTTGTAAAATAAGAGAGAATAGGCATAAGTATTGTGACATAATGTGTAATAACTGCCCATAATGCAATAAATATCGATATAAAAGCATGAGGCAAAATGGACGTATCAACTCCCCCAAGCTTAGACCCCGCTTGTCCTCAAGCGAAAGCCGAAATCGAAAAATATGTCCACATGTTTAGAGATAAAGGTGTCGATAAAAAATAAAATACGGACATGAGGGCATCATGATCATTCTTAGAACAACAACTTATATAATTCTTTTCATATGATCTCTTATGCTAGGGTAATAATTCAATCACAATTTCAAGTATGAATCATAAACTTCATTGAAAACTAATAAACTGTAATCCCAGTCATTGGAGCAATTGCAATTTATCATAACATAGGAAAGAGCCAATAGAAGAGCTTTTCAGCAAGTCCACATACTCAACTATCATATAGTCTTCCACAATTGCTAACACTCACGCAATACTTATGGGTATGGAGTTTTAATCGGACACAGAGAAACATAGGGGCTTATAGTTTTGCCTCCCAACGTTTTACTTGAAGGGTAATGTCAACAATAATAGTTCATGAAAACTCACATCCAATTAGCCATATATACCAGGATCTTTCCAACATGTTGTGCTTGCCAAAAGATAAAATGTAAAAAGGAAGGGTGAAGATTACCATGACACATATGGAAGGTAGAAGATATAAGTAAAAGATAGGCCCTTCGTGGAGGGAAGCAGAGGTTGTCATGCGCTTTTATGGTTGGATGCACAAAATCTTAATGCGAAAGAACGTCACTTTATATTGCCACTTGTGATATGGACCTTTATTATGCAGTCCGTCGCTTTTATTTCTTCCATATCACACGATCATATAAAGCTTATTTTCTCCCACACTAATAAGTCATACATATTTAGAGAGCAATTTTTATTGCTTTCACCGATGACAACTTACTTGGGGGATCTTACTCAATCCATAGGTAGGTATGGTGGACTTTCATGGCAAAACTGGTTTCAGGGTGTTTGGAAGCACAAGTAGTATCTCTACTTGGTGCGATGAATTTGGCTAGCATGAGGGGGAAAGGCAAGCTCAATCATGTTGGATGATCCAAGACAATATAATTTATCTCAGATGTAAGAAAACATAACCCATTACATTGTCTTCCTTGTCCAATGTCAACTCTTTAGCATGTCACATTTTAATGAGTGCTCACAATCATAAAAGATGTCCAAGATAGTGTATTTATATGTGAATACCTCTCTTTCTTTATTACTTCCTATTAATTGCAACGATGACCAAAACTATGTTTGTCAACTCTCAACAACTTTTATTCATCATACTCTTTCTATGTGAGCTCATTACTCTCCATAAGATCCATATGATCTCCTTGTTTCTTTTTATTCTTTCTCTTTTAATTTATTCACTCAGGATCATGGCAAAATAATCAAGCCCTTGACTCAACACTAATCTTTATTATATATAGCTCACAGACTCGATTACATAGAAGGATTATAAAGCAAAACTCACAACAAGATCATACTAAGAACTTTTATTCTACTAGATCAAAATATTATCAAAAGGATCGAACTAAGAAAAGCGGTAAAGATAAAAGTGATGGTGATACGATACCGGGGCACTCCCCCAAGCTTGGCAGTTGACAAGGGGAGTGCCCATACCCGATGCTCAGTTCTTCTTTGTTGGTGAAGAAGGTGGAGTTGTTGATGATGGATAGTCGCACATCGAGCGTAAAAGGTCTTCTAACTTGCGGATAATGCCTTTGAGTGCGATGATATGCTCCTTCAACAAAATATTTTCACATGTGAGATACTTATTTTGTATACAAGCTAACTCAATCATCTTGAAAGCTTCGATCTCAGTTGGGGTAAGAAGATTGTGGTCAAGTTGAAGGATGTCTTCTGTTGCCGGAACTTGGTCCTCCGTGGCCTTCTTGATCCCTTTATCCTTGTTGATCTCCATGGGTTCTTCTCTCTTCAGCTCTATCTTCATTAGCCAAGCATCGTTGCCCTCATTGTTGGAGGAGGAGGGAGACGACATGACGACCAGGATTTTTCAGAAAAACAGCTCGAAACAAAGACATGAGATTTTTGCGTGATATGGGAGTCAAAACCTCCGGGAGATTATATAATGAATTTTTACCAACCAAAATACGCGTTGTGTATGAAAACGGAGTCCGGAGAGCACACGAGGTGCCCACGAGGTAGGGGGCGCGCCCAGGGGGTAGGGCGCGCCCTCCACCCTCGTGGAGCCCTCGTGTCCTTCCCGGACTGCTTCTTATTTTTCTAAATATTCCAAAACGGAAGAAAATTGCCATTAGAACTGTTTTGGAGTCGGTTTACTTACCATACCACATACCTATTCCTTTTCGGAGTCCGAAACATTCCAGAAAGTGTCCCTTATGTATTCCTCCGGGGTTACGGTTTCAATAACATTGGTTTCAACATTTATAGGATTACCTGAGATATAATGTTTAATTCTTTGACCGCTCACCACCTTCGGATTTGTGCCTTCGAAGTTGTTGACTTTTATGGCACCGGAATGATAGACCTCCTCAATAACGTAAGGACCTTCCCATTTAGAGAGAAGTTTTCCTCCAAAAAATCTTAAACAAGAATTGTATAGCAATACATAATCACCTACATTAAACTCACGCTTTTGTATTCTTTTGTCATGCCATATTTTAACTTTTTCTTTAAACAACTTGGCATTTTCGTAGGCTTGGGTTCTCCATTCATCAAGTGAGCTAATGTCAAATAACCTCCTCTCACCGGCAAGTTTGAAATCATAGCTGAGCTCTTTAATAGCCCAATAAGCCTTATGTTCTAGTTCGAGAGGTAAGTGACATGCCATAAACCATTTTATACGGAGACATACCCATAGGATTTTTATATGCAGTTCTATAGGCCCATAATGCATCATCAAGTTTCTTGGACCAATTCTTTCTAGACCTATTAACAGTCTTTTGCAAAATTAGTTTGAGTTCTCTATTGCTCAATTCTACTTGACCACTAGACCGTGGGTGATAAGGAGATGCAATTCTATGATTAACATCATACTTAGCAAGCATTTTACGGAAAGCACCATGAATAAAATGTGAACCACCATCAGTCATTAAATATCTAGGGACTCCAAACCTTGGAAAAATAACTTCTTTAAGCATCTTAATAGAAGTGTTATGATCAGCACTACTAGTTGGAATAGCTTCTACCCACTCAGTAACGTAATCAACAGCAACTAAAATATGTGTATATCCATTGGAGGCAGGAATAGGTCCCATATAATCAAAGCCCAAACATCAAATGGTTCAATAACAAGTGAATAATTCATAGGCATTTCTTGATGTCTACTAATATTACCAATTCTTTGACATTCATCACAAGACAAGACAAACTTACGGGCATCCTTGAAGAGAGTAGGCCAATAAAAACCGGATTGCAATACCTTGTGTGCAGTTCCATCTCCAGCATGGTGTCCTCCATAAGCCTCGAAGTGACACTTGCGTAGGATCTGTTTCTATTAATGCTCAGCTACACAAAGTCTAATAACACCATCTACTCCTTCTTTATAAAGATGTGGGTCATCCAAAAATTAATGCCTCAAATCATAGAAGAAAATTTTCTTTTGCTGGTATGTGAAACTAGGTGGTATAAATTTAGCAACAATGTAATTAGCATAAGCAGCATACCATGGAGGAGTGTGAGAATCATTTATGACATTTAATTGTTCATCAGGAAAGCTGTCATCAATAGGTAGTGGGTCATCAAGAACATTTTCTAACCTAGACAAGTTGTCTGCAACGTGGTTCTCAGCTCCTTTTCTATCAACAATATGCTAATCAAATTCTTGTAGCAAGAGAACCCATCTAATAAGTCTAGGTTTAGCATCTTTCTTTTCCATCAGATATTTAATAGCAGCATGATCAGTGTGAATAGTTACTTTAGAATCAACAATATAAGGTCTGAACTTATCACAAGCAAATACAACTGCTAAGAATTGTTTTTCAGTAGTAGCATAATTTCTCTGAGCATTGTCTAGAGTTTTACTAGCATATTGAATAACATTTAATTTCTTATCAACTCTTTGCCCTAGAACAGCACCTATAGCATAATCACTAGCATCACACATAATTTCAAAAGGTAAATTCCAATCAGGTGGCTAAACAATAGGTGCAGAGATCAATGCTTTCTTAAGTATTTCGAATGCTTCTACACAATCATCATCAAAAACAAATGGTATATCTTTTTGTAATAAATTAGTCAGAGGCCGAGAAATTTTTGAGAAGTCCATAATGAACCTCCTATAGAAACCGACATGACCAAGGAAGCTTCTTATACCTTTGATGTCCTTGGGACATGGCATCTTTTCAATAGCATCAACCTTGGCTTTATCAACCTCAATACCTCTTTCAGAAACTTTATGCCCCAAAA
Organism: Triticum urartu; assembly: GCF_003073215.2. NCBI lineage: Eukaryota > Viridiplantae > Streptophyta > Magnoliopsida > Poales > Poaceae > Triticum > Triticum urartu. The sequence continues at coordinate 458,674,369 of NC_053026.1, read as the reverse complement.
CAATACCTTCATTAACCATAAAGTGGCACTTTTCCCAATTCAAGACAAGATTAGTTTCTTCACATCTCTGCAAAACTCGGTCAAGGTTGCTTAAGCAATCATCAAAAGAGGACCCATAGACAAAAAAATCATCCATGAAAACCTCACAAATCTTCTCACAAAAGTCAGAGAATATAGCCATCATGCATCTTTGAAAGGTAGCAGGTGCATTACATAAACCAAAAGGCATACGTCTATAAGCAAAAGTACCAAAAGGGCAAGTAAAAGTAGTCTTTGATTGATCATTGGCTGACACAGGTATTTGAGAGAAACCAGAATAACCATCTAGAAAGCAAAATTGAGTATGTTTGGATAATATTTCTAGCATTTGATCGATAAAAGGTAAGGGGTAATGATCTTTTTAGTAGCTTTATTTAATTTGCGGAAATCAATTACCATCCTATAACCTGTAATAATTCTTTGCGGGATCAACTCATCTTTATCATTAGGAACGACAGTAATACCTTCCTTCCTAGGGACACAATGGACAGGACTTACCCACTGACTATCAGCAACTGGATAAATTATACCTGCCTCAAGAAGCTTTAGTATTTCCTTTCTTACCACTTCCTTCATCTTAGGATGCAGCCATCGTTGATGATCATGAACTAGTTTGGCATCTTCCTCCAAATTTATTTTGTGTTGATACAGAGTGGGACTAATGCCCTTAAGATCATCAAGAGTATATCCAATAGCAGCACGATGCTTCTTCAGAGTTTTCAATAATCTCTCTTCTTCATGCTCTGAAAGGTTAGCACTAATAATAATAGGATATATCTTTTTCTCATCAAGATAAGCATATTTAAGAGTATCAGGTAACGGTTTAAGCTCAAACACGGGATCACCCTTGGGTGGAGGAGGATCCCCTAGGATTTAAATAGGCAAATTGTGTTTCGGGATGGGTTCCTGTTTAAAGAATACTTCATCTATTTCCCTTCTTTCATTCATAAACATATCATTTTCATGGTCTAGCAAATATTGTTCTAAAGGATCACTAGGAGGCACAGCAATAGAAGCAAGACCAATAATTCCATCTTTACTAGGCAATTCCTCTTCACGGTGTTGTCTACGAAATTTAGAGAAATTAAATTCATGAGAAATATCACCTAAACCAATAGTAACAACATCTTTTTTGCAATCTATCTTAGCATTAACAGTGTTCAAGAAGGGTCTACCGAATATGATGGGACAAAAGCTATCTTGTGGGGAACCAAGAACAAGAAAATCAATAGGATATTTAGTTTTCCCACACAAGACTTCAACATCTCTAACAATTCCAATTGGTGAAATAGTATCTCTATTGGCAAGTTTAATTATGACATCAACATCTTCTATCTTAGTAGGTGCAATATCATGCATAATTTCTTTGTATAAGTCATGAGGTATAGCACTAGCACTGGCACCCATATCACATAAGCCATGATAACTATGATCTCCTATCTTAACAGAAATAACAGGCATGCCTACCAAAGATCTAGGTTTATCTTTAGCACAAGGTTTAGCAATTCTAGCAGTCTCATCACAGAAATGAATAACATGCCCATCAATATTATCAGACAAGAGATCTTTAACAATAGAAATATTAGGTTCAACTTTAATTTTCTCAGGAGGTGTATAGGTTCTAATATTGCTTTTACGAACCACAGTTGAAGCTTTAGCATGATCTTTTATCCTAACGGGGAAAGGTGGTTTCTCAACATAAGAAGTAGGAACAATAGGATTATTATAAGTGATAGTCTTTTCTTCAACTTTAATAGGTGCATCTAATTTTACTTCTATGGGAGGATGATATTTAAAACACTTCTCCCTAGGGAGATCAACATGAGTAGCAAAAGATTCACAGAAAGAAGCTACTATCTCAGAGTCAAGTCCATATTTAGTGCTAAATTTACGGAAAACATCGGTATCCATAAAAGATTTAACACAATCAAACTTAGGTGTCATACCTAACTCCTTACCTTCGTCGAGGTCCCAGTATTCAGAGTTACGTTTAATTCTTTCCACTAAATCCCATTTGAATTCAATAGTCTTCATCATAAAAGAGCCAGCACAAGAAGTATCGAGCATGGTGCGACTGTTATCAGAAAGCCGAGCGTATACATTTTGAATAATCATTTCTCTTGAGAGCTCATGATTAGGGCACGAATATAACATTGATTTAAGCCTCCCCCAAGCTTGAGCGATGCTTTCTCCTTCGCGAGGCCAAAAATTATATATATAATTGCGATCACGATGAACAAGATGCATAGGATAAAACTTCTGATGAAATTCCAATTTCAATCGTTTGTAGTTCCATGACCCCGTATCATCACATAGACTATACCATGTCAACGCATCTTCGTTCAAAGATAAAGGGAATACCTTCTTCTTAATAACATATCCGGGTACACCTGCAAGCTTAAATAATCCAAAAACTTCATCCACATACATTAGGTGCTCATCAGGATGCATTGTTCCGTCTCCTACAAAAGGATTACCTAGCAGTTTTTCTATCATACCCAAAGGAGTTTCAAAGCAGACATTTTCATTTTAATTTTCATTTTCATTTTTAGTAGGTTCAGTAGGTTGAGGAGAAACTCTTTGCTCCACTGGTCGAGGTGAAGATACCCCGAATAAGCCCCTCAGAGGATTACTTTCCATAGTAACAAGTGACGGTAAATTTCAGCACACTATATAAATTTTCCTTACCAAATTCCACCTACCAAAGAAGCTTCACTACCCGGCAACGGTGCCAGAAAAGAGTCTTGATGACCCACAAGTATAGGGGATCTATCGTAGTCCTTTCGATAAGTAAGAGTGTCGAACCCAACGAGGAGCAGAAGGAAATGATAAGCGGTTTCAGCAAGGTATTCTCTGCAAGCACTGAAATAATAGGTAACAGATAGTTTTGTGATAGGATAATTTGTAACGAGCAACAAGTAACAAAACTAAATAAAGTGCAGCAAGGTGGCCCAATCCTTTTTGTAGCAAAGGACAAGCCTGGAAAAACTCTTATATAGAGAAAAGCGCTCCCGGGGACACATGGGAATATCGTCAAGCTAGGTTTCATCATGTTCATATGATTCGCGTTCGGTACTTTGATAATCTGATATGTGGGTGGACCGGTGCTTGGGTCCTGCACTTACTTGGACAAACATCCCACGTATGATTAACCTCTATTGCAAGCATCCGCAACTACAACAAAAGTATTAAGGTAAACCTAACCATAGCATGAAACATATGGATCCAAATCAGCCCCATACGAAGCAACGCATAAACTAGCGTTTAAGCTTCTGTCACTCTAGCAACCCATCATCTACTTATTACTTACCAATGCCTTCCTCTAGGCCCAAATAATGGTGAAGTGTCATGTAGTCGATGTTCAAATAACACCACTAGAGGAGAGACAACATACATCTCATCAAAATATGGAACGAATACCAAATTCACATGACTACTAATAGCAAGACTTCTCCCATGTCCTTAGGAACAAACGTAACTACTCACAAAGCATATTCATGTTCATAATCAGAGGGGTATTAGTGTGCACATAGGATCTGAACATATGATCTTCCACCAAATAAACCAACTAGCACCAACTACAAGGAGTAATTAACACTACTAGCAACCCACAGGTACCAATCTCGGACTTGGAGACAAGAGATGAACTAGGGTTTTGAGAGGAGATGGTGCTGGTGAAGATGTTGATGGAGATTGCTCTCTCCTGATGAGAGGAGCGTTGGTGATGACGATGGTGATGATTTCCCCCTCCCGGAGGGAAGTTTCCCCGGCAGAACAACTCCGCAGAGCCCTAGATTGGTTCCGCCAAGGTTCCGCCTCGTGGCAGCAGAGTCTCATCTAGAAAGATGGCTTATGATGTTTTCTGCATCGAAAGACTCCATATAGCATAAGATGGCCATCAGAGGGCCACCAGGGGGCCCACGAGGCAGGGGGTGCGCCCAGGGGGTAGGGCGCACCCCCCACCCTCGTGGGCAGGGTGTGGCCCCCTTGGTGAACTTCTTGCGCTCAGTATTTTTTATATATTCTGAAAATGACTTCCGTGAAGTTTCAAGACTTTTGGAGCTGTGCAGAATAGGTCTCTAATATTTGCTCCTTTTCCAGCCCAGAATCCCAGCTGCCGGCATTCTCCATCTTTATGTAAACCTTGTAAAATAAGAGAGAATAGGCATAAGTATTGTGACATAATGTGTAATAACAGCCAATAATGCAATAAATATCGATATAAAAGCATGATGCAAAATGGACGTATCAACCACCTGCATCGCCGCTTCGTCACGACAGTGAACCGGCCTCTTCTTCGGCGGGAGCGGCCCCGGATCATCATGGGGGTCCTTTCCTTTCTCTTCAGCGAAGAACCTTCGGATAGGCGCCATTACTGCCGGCAGTGGAGCAAGGAGGGAAGAAGCACGCGAACAAGGAAGAGATGGGCGACGAGGGCTCTGCCCCCCCTCCCTATTTATAGCAGAAGAAGGCCAATCGGCGCCTCCCACGATCACAAGTAATGATGATCTTCCTTGCATGTTGCAGGGACTTATCCAGTCGAGCAGTTGTCGAGGCAGCATGGGGAAGCGAAGATGCCCACGTCCAATCAACCGCCACGCATCAACCACGGTCGTAGGCTTTTGGGGCTCGCGGCACTCCGTGCTTGACCTTTGGCTTCGCCTCGAAGCCAAGCCCGAGCACGCCTTGGCCCCGGGGGCTACTGTCGGCGTTCTAGGAGTGGGGGTCCCCAGACTTGCCTGCCTGCGGTCCATGGCGCGGCTATGCGAGCAGGCCTGTACGGCCCATCTTCATCAACGAGGCATTCAAGACCCTCGCGAGGTGGGCGACGCTAGACCTCCTCAGGAGCGGCCTCACCAGTCAGGCTCACGAGGTGTGGAGATATAAAGGCGGGGCAAACCTCGCGAGGCTCTCGTGACGTGAGCCATGACGATCGGGATCAGGCAGGCACCAGCGCGCGCAGCGTCCTTATTTCCTCTTTGGTGCCAAGGGGGCAAGCGCAGGCGCGGAATACCGAGGCATCAAGCAAAGGTTTTCATATCAGTGCAACGAGACCAAGACCACGAGGACGGCAAGATGGAGGTCACTGTGGAGCCCAAGATGGCGTCACCACCAGAGTCTTTTGCAGGCGAAGACTACTTTTGTCAGGATAAGCTGTACTAGTTGTCCTCTCTCAAATTGGCCATTGTTGGCTCCCTTCCCGCTCGATATTTGGGGAAAGGACCAGGGCCTCTATAAATAGGACTAGCCACCACAGTAGAAGGAAACAAAGCCTGAGCTGATCGAATCTTCACCCATGCAAGTTCACCAAGCACAAGAACACCTCAACCTCAGGAGGTTGTTCTTCTCCTTGTACTGTTCATCATCAGCCCAAGAGGCAATCCACCACCACACACTGGAGTAGGGTATTACACCACAACGATGGCCCGAACCAGTATAAATCTTGTGTCCCTTGTGTTGTGAGTTCATCGAGTTCGTCCACAAGATCTTAGAGAGCTAGGGCGTGGATTGGTAGGAGGGAAAGAACTTCGCGTGCACCCCAGAGTTCGAACCTTAAGGGTTTTGCCGGAACCCGAGATCCGACATCAACCAAGTGCACACCAGCCGTGACCTTAAAATTGATATGGTGAAGCAGATGCACCAAAAATATGAGGTATACATTCTTCCTTTAATACATTATGCATATCCTGTCAGCCCCCAAGTCTACTGTATATGATAAGCTTGAATATGCGGTAGACTTAGAATAATCATAAGCATCTTTGGTAGAATCCTTCCAAGGCTAGTTTTTGCCATTAGAGTTTAAAACGGATTTTAAATAATTAACATTGCATCCGTAGTCCCCAAGGAACGTTTTAATCAGCATGAATGAGCCGGTCCTGTTCACCATTGTTTTAGAAAGGAGAGCTTACCTGTGTAGCCCCCATGAGTCGGCTATGATTGTTTACGGCACAGATGGGTCATCATAAAATAGTAAGGAGACGCAAGCAATATGCATTAGCCCCCAAGTGCCAAGTACTCTTGCTTGCAAAGTGCTTGGGACTTTATTCACCTAAATCGTAGTATGAAGAATTTTTCGACATGCATTAGCCCCCAAGTGCCAAGTGTTGTTGCTTGCAAAAGGCTTAGGACTTATATTCCTGTAACCCGGATATGAATGTCTTTACAACTCTGTGCATCTGCAGGATGCCACTGCTCAACTTGAATCGCAATTGGCTGATGCAAAGACCCGGCTGGAGAATCAAGAATCTGAGACCCGGAAAGCCGATTCAAAATTCCAATTTAGCGTGGCTGAAACAGAAAAGCTGAAGACTAGTTTTGAGGCTGGAAGACACGCTTGGGCTGAAGAGAAAACTGCCTTGACGCGGCGGTCTGAAAAGGCGGAGGCGGCTCTTCAAGAGGTGACCACTGAACTTACTGGTTTAAAATACCGTGTATCCCAGATGGTTTATGCTATCTTTGGTGAGTCGCCTTGCTAGCATCAAAATTGAATCACTTCCTTGTTGGTATAAACCACCTCTAATCAATCCATAATTATTACTCAGGTCCCAGGAGTAGCAAGCTTAGCCAAGAAACGCTTGTGAAGCTCAAGGTTGTTTATACACTTGTTGAACAACTCTATACCGGAACTCAGCGCGCGCTGGCCATGATTTCTCCGACTAATCAAGAACCTACTCTCTTGAGTGATGTCTTGAAAAAACTCTCTATTATGCCTGCTAGGATTAACGAGATGAAGCGGTCATCTGCAAGAGTTGGTGCCGTGACAACTTTAAGCCGGGCCAAGGCATGGCTAGCAGAACTAGACCCGCCCGAGATAGCTACTGGGTATCCAAGCTTAAAATAAGATGGCACTCCTTTTGAGAAGAAAGACTTCGCTGCCTATGTGAAGGAGATATGCCCCCTGGCCGGCCTGATTGCCAATGAAACGGATCTTTCAAGATATCAACCGGCTTATGACATGGAGAATCAGAAGATGCCTACGCCGTCTTATAAAGTGATGGATCTAATCCCCTATCCGTAAGCATACTTTCGCCCCTAAAGTTGAACCGTACGAACTTATAGATGATGAAGCTGAATTTCAAGCCTTGTGTGGCATCGATTGGTCATCACCGAATTTCTAGACGGTGGAGGAGGACGAAGAATTGGAGAAGGATGATCCTAAAGCCTCAAGTCGTCAAGGCCAAGAAGAGTGAGCTGTCGGGCGGTTTAAATATTTGATCCTTTGAAAACACTTGATCTTTTTACCTCACTGAGTCATGTAATAGGCTAGTGAAACTTTGCTCTGTCGTGCCATCGTGCACGTTTGTGTTTTGCACAACACTATTTGATCCGCCACTTGAAAAGCTATCATTTTATGCTCATGATAACATTGATTTATGCAGATGAGATTTAGCATTATCCTGCACACAAGTAGATCGCAAGTGCCCTGGCGGTTTACCGTGGGACTGGTCACAATACCCGATATAAAACCAACTGTGACTAAAATAGTTTATAAGTAGGGCTGGTTTAATTGTAATTAAATATAATCAAAAATATCATACCTGTGATATATGATTAAATTGCCGGCTTACCATACCAATGCAGTAAGGGTGATAACCCATAACATGGAAAACAATACTTCCAAATATTCAATATCATTATGAAAATCCAGCCAAGTTGGGCTATTATCATATACTGGCGACTTATCGTCAAAAGCCAATCCGGGTTATCAAAAATCCCAGATATGCTCAAATATGAGCCATAAGGATGGAGGCCACATGGCCTGAATTGTCTCCAGCCATATTTTAATACGGCATAGACATATGAACCTAAGAATACTCAGAAAAAGTTAATGAATAAAATCGAGAAAAACGAGGCTTTCATAGGCTGCCAAGCCTAAAGCTCCAAGGCTTTCATGGGCCGGCAAGCCACTGAGTTAACCTTTTACACTTTGTGATTCCGGCCTCACGTGACCGCCGTTTTCTTGACAAGTTTAGGGTCTATGTAGGATTGATTGTCAAGAGTTCGGCTTGTCATTCCAGGGTTACCCGGGCGGAGTGGAAGATTCTACAAAGCAGGAGAACCCGGAAAGTTTTGATGAATACACCTGGGGTTCCAAACCAGCTCACAAGGGTAGTAACGCTATGTTCTCTTTGGTGAATACACCTATGTTTGAACGGGAAGCCCCCAAGTGCTTTGTGGCGTTGAGCCGATCAAGAGGGATATTCACAACTATGCTCGATGAGCAGGAAGCCCCCAAATGACCATTGGAAGTTTGGCATTGAGCCGATCAAGAGGGATATTCACAGCAATGCTCAATGAGCAGGAAGCCCCCAAGTGACCATTAGAAGTTTGGCATTGAGCCGATCAAGAGGGATATTCACAGCTATGCTCAATGAGCAGGAAGCCCCCAAGTGACCATTGGAAGTTTGGCATTGAGCCGATCAAGAGGGATATTCACAGCTATGCTCAATGAGCAGGAAGCCCCCAAGTGACCATTAGAAGTGACAAAAGACTCGTTATTCTTCGAAACAAAATGACAGAGGACCTGCATTATCAGGGATGTCAGCTTTATTATAATCATCATAATATATACATTGTCAAGATATGTACATTGTAAGAGCCGGTGGCTCAAGTGTAGTAAGGCCAAAGATGAGCAATGTTCCACGGCCGACGAGTCTCCTCCTCCGACGTGCGTGAGTTCTTGTGGTCTCGAACATCGATAAGGTAGTATGATCCATTGTTCAGATTCTTGCTGACCATAAAAGGCCCTTCCCAAGGTGGGGATAGTTTATGCATATCAGTCTGATCCTGAATAAGCCGGAGCACTAGGTCACCTTCTTGAGAAGTGCTGGTCTTAACCCGGTGGCTGTGATAGCGGAGCAGATCTTGCTGGTAAATCGCCGAATGAGCCGTCGCGATGTCACGCTCCTCATCTAACAGGTCAAGTGCATCCTGACGTGCTTTTTCATTGTCAGCTTCAACATAAGCCGCCACACGGGGCGAGTCATGACGGATGTCACCAGGGAGAACCGCCTCTGCTCCGTAAACCATAAAGAAGGGCATGTAACCCGTAGATATGTTGGGGGTAGTATTGATACTCCATAGTACTGAGGGTAACTCCTCCACCCAACAACCTAGTGTCCTCTGCAAAGGAACCATAAGCCGGGGCTTGATGCCTCTCAAAATTTCTTGATTAGCTCTCTCAGCTTGACCATTGGATTGGGGGTGAGCCACTGACGAGACATCAAGTCGACTATGCTCACGTTGACAAAACTCTTTCATAGCACCCTTGGATAGATTAGTGCCATTATTAGTTATAATGGACATTTTTATGCATTAACTGAGTTTTCAATGCATTTATGTGCACAATTCAAATTTGAACTACATGCACATGCTCCAATGCATATAAATTGGTTGAAAAATCAAAGTTGTATCCTTGGGTGCATGATTAGGTCCCATGCAAGAAATGGGAATGAATTTCAAACACTAGGGCACCGTTGATTGCTGGAAAACATTGAGATGCCTGGTTTTTAAATTCTGGTAAATCCAGAACTCGTCTGAAATTCATGAAACTTGGCATGCTACCATGGAGCGGCATCAACATGTCGTGGTAAAAAATGGTCCCATTTGTGGCAGGTTTGGGTATATACTTCTTACAAACCAAAGCTTCTCACAACAAGCATGATGGTTTTCGGTAGGGAACGTCCCACCTTTGGGGAAGAAACGATATCCATTGCCTCTTATTGCTTTCAAATTTTTTTCTCATGTCAACATAGAACAACATGAGTTTTGTGTCAATTTTTGTGATTTTTCGGGGTTCGTTTGGAAATTTTTATGCATTAACTGAGTTTTCAATGCATTTATGTGCATAATTGAAATTTGAACTACATGCACATGCTCCAGTGCATATAAATTGGTTGAAAAATCAAATCTGTGTCCTTGGGTGCATGCTTAGGTCCCATTCAAGAAATGAGAATGAATTTCAAACACCAGGGCACCATTGATTGCTGGCAAAACATTGAGATGCCTCGTTTTTAAATTCTACTAAATCCATAACTCGTCTGAAATTCATGAAACTTGGCATGCTATCATGGAGCGGCATCAACATGTCGTGATAAAAAATTTGTCCCATTTGGGGCAGGTTTGGGTATATGCTTCACACAAATCAGAGCTTCTCACAACAAGCATGATGGTTTCGGTAGGGAACGTCCCACCTTTGAAGACGAAATGATATCCATTGCCTCTTATTGCTTTCAAAATTTTCTCGTGTCAACATGTAACATCAGGAGTGTTGTGTCAACTTTTGTGATTTTTCGGGGTTCGTTTGGGCATTTTTATGCATTAACTGAGTTTTCAATGCATTTATGTGCATAATTCAAATTTGAACTACATGCACATGCTCAAGTGCATATAAATTGGTTTAAAAATCAAATCTTTGTCCTTGGGTGCATGCTTAGGACCCATTCAAGAGATGGAAATGAATTTCAAACACCAGGGCACCGTTGATTGCCGGCAAAACATTGATATGCCTGGTTTTTAAATTCTAGTAAATTCAAAACTCGTCTAAAATTCATGAAACTTGGCATGCAATCATAGAGCGGCATCAACATGCCATGGTAAAAAAATTGTCCCATTTGGGGCTGGTGAGGGTATATGCTTCTCACAAACTAGAGCTTCTCACAACAAGCATGATGATTTCGGTAGGGAACGTCCCTCCTTTGGGGACGAAACGATATCCATTGCCTCTTATTGCTTTCAAATTTTTCGTGTCCATTTTGAGAGAAGGCGCACTCGAATAATGACAGCCAACAAAGGCATTTTGAAAAAATAGCTGCCACTTTAATATCTCAAATGGTTGTATAATTCAAACCGTGTGCATTCTATTAACCATTCACATGACGCCACGTGTCTTGGTTTTAGTGGCTGTAGGACGTGCTGTGCAGACAGCTGCTTGACCTCGACTGAACAGGAGGCGTGCGAGCGTCGTCTGGTGCGCAGGCTGACCGAGAGGCGTGCTAGCTGTCCTCGAATGCGCAGGTTCACCGGGAAGCGTGCAAGCTGTACGCTGCGCAGGCTCACTAGGAAGCGAGCCCTTTGACTTCCATGGCCGCCCGTCTTGCTCGTATCCTCTCCATTAATGGCGCCCAAGCCGCAGTTTAATTCGGTCTATCAATATAAAATACTCATCGTAAACGTTTTAGTTAGAACACCCCTATGAAAACAGACAGCTTCCCCGGGAAGCCAAGAGAAAATGTGCCAAGCAGGATTTCTACAGCTCTTGATCGCAGACGTTTTAGATAGAACACTCGTATGCAAAGTGAGAACAGTGTAGGATTTGTGCATCCCTTCAACGCAAATGTTTGTTTTGGATGACCCGTGTGCAAGCACGTACAAACAATTTGGTAAGATTTGTCAATCCTTGTAACACTGCGATTTGTCAAATTATGCAGCTAAAAATCACTAGCACTATCTAATTTTTGCAACTAAAATTCAGTAATTAACCATATATTTCATTCATAGATTAAGAAGCCGTTCTTAATTTATACAAACAGTTCAACTCGACAGCTGAACCGACCAAACTTGCGCTATAAGCCGTCTGCGGCAACGGGGTAACAGGACGTGCGAGAGGAGGACGAAAGGCCACGTATACGTATGGTTAATAAAACGTTTGCGATTTAATTAACTACTATACCACCGTCCTGGTTTATAAGTATGATTTAACTAATAAAATACGAATGCATGTCGCCAAACATTATATAGTTGGATTTGTATTTGTACATAGTTTCCAATTATATAATTTTTATAACATGCATTAACATTTTGTTGGTTAAATTTGAGGGCAAAGTATGGCACATAATATAAATGAGACTATAGACTAGACGGAGGTGGTAGCACACGGCCGCTCTCTATGTAGCGACGCAATTGTCGGCCGGCTTGTAGGCAACCATTTCCTGCTGTACAACTGCTCTTTGCGTGTGGTTGCTTGCAGTTCAGGCAGCCGCGGCGTGCTCTGCTCGCATCCCACCACGCGCGCTCTGCTCTCGCGTCCCTCCAGGTGCTCTGCCCTCATCCCTCCACGCGCGCTGCCAGTGTTTGGGACCGGCGCACGATCTCGCAGCGGTTGTGCCAGGCACGGCGCGACGATGCAGTTACCCGCTGCAAAAACTGCCATGCGGACACCCGAGAATCCACGCCGCCCGGCCCCCTATTATTCCTGCGTCCATTTACCTTCATCTCTCGTCTCACATGACACAATAAGCACACCCACGAGGACACATACAGAGAGGACATCCAGCAGTTCCAATGGCGCTCCCCGTGGCTCCAATGGCGCTCCCAGCGGCCGACGACGACAGCTGTGGGCAGTTCATCGCGCATCACGTAGTGGACGCCCACGTGAGGGGGAAGGCCGTCTCGGTGGTGTACATGAACGATCCAGTCTCGGTGGAGAGCTCCATCCAAACTATGGAGCAGTTCCTTGCCGAGGACAAGTACCGAGTGGTCGGCTTCGACCTCGAGTACACCATCAGTCGTGCCGGGCACAATCAGAAGGTTGCCGTTGCCCAGTTGTGCGTGCGACATGACGTCCTCGTCTACCACTACCACCTTGCCACAAGGCCTTGCGAGCATTTCTCCAGGTTTATCAACAACTCCGACTACAATTTCGCTATGGTGGACACCACCAATGATCTAAAAGCGCTCAAGGTTTCAGACTTGAAATGCCCAAATCTTGTCAACATCCAGCACCACTACCAGGTCTAGGGAAGCGAGAAAAACAAACTGAACTCCTTGGTTGACCTCGCCTCGGCCATCATCGACCCCTACTACGCGAAGATGAAGGAAGAGAGCAACAAGGACAAGAACGCCTGGCACAGTGTGTGGAATGAGAGCTGGATGAACAACATGTCAAGTACGCGGCCATGGACGCGTACACAAGCTACGAGATGTAAAGGCGGGTCGTTGACATGAGGAACTGTCTTCTTCCTGACCGAGATGAGGGATCGAGCCACATAGTAGTGGAAGGAGCGTCAGAAGAAGTAGATGACTAGACGATCGTTTCTCCTACTTTAGAATGCATGCAATTGTTTATTGAGGTGTGTGCGAATGATCTGTCTAGTCACTTATGTAATTGGATGTTTATTTCAGCTATATATATACATGTTATTCTACTGTAGACAGAGCAATTCACACGGCTTATTAGCAGCAATCGTCTGTGTTATTATTGGTCTTCACACACATTTCTGATTACGGACCTGTTTGCCGCATATCACACACATCTTGTTTAGTTGAACCGTTTCCATTGTGTTGCCTAATCACACACAGTTCATCCTAGTGAACCGTATGATGTATATCGCACACGCCTTCACCTGGCTGCCCATTTCTTTTGTTCCTCCTCATCCCAAATAGTTAATTGAGCTGAACCGTATGACGTGCATCGCACACGCAATGAAATTCTGAACCGTGTTTGATGCATCCGTCATCGCAAACGTTTTGCACCTTTTTGGACGGTTTTTTACACCACCATTTGCGATTATGGCATCACACACAGTTTCGTCGAAGGTTCTCTGATCGTATGTCGCGTTTGGACCATCCTGCAGTAGTGTATTAATGGCCCGTTATGGTCGGGCCATAAAATAGACGATTTCCACTCTAGCCCGTTTACGGCCCTTTTGCGGACCGTTATTGGTCCATGAATAGTACGGCCCATGTTCTGCGAAATGATTATACGGCCCGTAGAGGCCCATGGATCCTATGGCCCGTAGAAGGTCCATGGTTACTACGGCCCGTAGAAGGCCCATGAATCCTATGGCACGTAGGAAGCACATGGTCACTACACCAGGTAGCAGGACCATGGTTACAATAGTCCGTGTGTTGCCATGGTTATTGTGGCCTAGTTATAAAAATAGGTTATTGTGGTCACTAAATAAACGCGGAAAAAGAACTATGGTGACTACAAGAAAACAACTAAACAAGACAATAAGGAAATAAATAAGCAAGCAACTAACGCTAGGCTATTATGGCTATTACACATATTACATCCACTGGGCATCAAAGTTCGCCACTAGTGCAAATATAAGGAACAAAGCAGCATATTACATACATTGGCCGTCTTAATTGGCCACCAGTGCAAATAAACGCGGCAGCAAAACAAGTCCATAACTGAAACAACTTCAGAAAATCTCAAGAAATGTTATCCTGGGTATCCACCATGCCGGCAATAAGCTTAGCAAGCTTATTAGCTTACTCCTGTTTGGCGCTAAAATCCTCCAACGCTTGCTGTTGCTCCAGAAAGTATGCATCTGAATTCTCCAGGGACTTCCGCAGTCCTTCGGCTTCTTGTCGCAGCACAACTGATCGATGTCTTCCAGCTTGTAGTTGAGACTCAAGAAACCGAACTGATTCAGACAGTGAGTTTGAATAGCTTGTGCCAGCAGTAGTGGCCAGTAACTCAAACACTTCGCCAAGACATGACTTTGGGGTTGTCTCACTGTCTTTAAGATAGTTTTCCTTAGCTGTTTTATCAGCTTTGTTGGAGACCAACAAGGATGTCTCACTATCCTGAACCTTATCTGCATTACTTCCTTTAACATTTCTTAATAAGGCACTCTTACCCAATATTCTGTCAGCATTCTAAAATAAGAAACAAGCAGACACTAAGTATATGCAACTCATTTCAGTGAACCAGTTCATTAGTAAGGTGGGCATGATTAAACTACCAAGTCTTCTATTGCCAAGTAGTACATAATAAAAGCATCAAACAAACATATATATATATATATATGTCCTATGGTCACAGCATTGTGTTGCCAAATCAAAATAGAGACACAGTTCAAATAATATCAGTTCAAGACAAAGCAACACTGAAAGAATACAAAGCATGGGAAACTACACAGCACAACAAGATTTCAGATGGGTACCACGGGTCTACTGATGACCCACAAGTATAGGGGATCGCAACAGCTTTCGAGGGTAGAGTATTCAACCCAAATTTATTGATTCGACACAAGGGGAGCCAAAGAATATTCTCAAGTATTATCAGCTGAGTTGTCAATTCAACCACCTGGAAACTTAGTATCTGCAGCAAAGTGTTTAGTAGCAAAGTAATATGATAGTGATGGTAACGGTAACAAAAGAGTAACGAAAGCAAAGTAATGTTTTTGGTATTTTGTAGTGATTGTAACAATAGCAACAGGAAAGTAAATAAGCGTAAACTAGTATATGGAAAGCTCGTAGGCATTGGATCAATGATGGATAATTATGCCGGATGTGGTTCATCATGTAACAGTCATAACATAGGGTGACACAGAACTAACTCCAATTCATCAATGTAATGTAGGCATGTATTCCGAATATAGTCATACGTGCTTATGTGAAAGAACTTGCATGACATCTTTTGTCCTACCCTCCCGTGGCAGCGGGGTCCTAATGGAAACTAAGGGATATTAGGGCCTCCTTTTAATAGAGAACCGGAACAAAGCATTAGCACATAGTGAATACATGAACTCCTCAAACTACGGTAATCACCGGTATGTATCCCGATTATTGTCACTTCGGGGTTAACGGATCATAACACATAATAGGTGACTATAGACTTGCAAGAATAGGATCAAGAACTCTCATATATTGATGAAAACATAATAGGTTCAGATCTGAAATCATGGCACTCGGGCCCTAGTGACAAGCATTAAGCATAGCAAAGTCATAGCAACATCAATCTCAGAACATAGTGGATACTAGGGATCAAACCCTAACAAAACTAACTCGATTACATGATAAATCTCATCCAACCCATCACCGTCCATCAAGCCTACGATGGAATTACTCACGCACGGCGGTGAGCATCATGAAATTGGTGATGGAGGATGGTTGGTGATGACGATGGCGACGGATTCCCCTCCCCGGAGCCCCGAACGGACTCCAGATTAGCCCTCCCGAGAGGTTTTAGGGCTTGGCGGCGGCTCCGTATCGTAAAACGTGATGATTTCTTCTCTCTGGTTTTTTTCTCCCCGAAAGCAGATATATAGAGTTGGAGTTGGAGTCGGGAGCTCTCTAGGGGGCCCACGAGGTAGGGGCGTGCCCTAGGGGGGGCGCCCCCACCCTCGTGAGCAGGGTGTGGGCCCCCTGGTCTTCATCTTTGGCAAGGATTTTTTATTATTTATTGTAAGATATTCTGTGGAGTTTCAGGTCATTCCGAGAACTTTTGTTTTCTACACATAAAACAACATCATGGCAATTCTGCTAAAAACAGCGTCAGCCCGGGTTAGTTCCATTCAAATCATACAAGTTAGAGTCCAAAACAAGGGCAAAAGTGTTTGGAAAAGTAGATACAACGGAGACGTATCAACTCCCCCAAGCTTAAACCCTTGCTTGTCCTCAAGCAATTCAGTTGACAAACTGAAAGAAATAAAGAAAAACTTTTACAAACTCTGTTTGCTCTTGTTGTTGTAAATATGTCAAGCTAGCATTCAAGTTTTCAGCAAAGATTATAACTAACCACATTTGCAATAATTCTCAGGTCTCATGATTACTCATATCAATAACATAATCAACTAGCAAGCCATAATAATAAATCTCGGATGGAAACACTTTCTCAAAACAATCATAATATGATATAACAAGATGGTATCTCGCTAGCCCTTTCTAATACCGCAAAACATAAATGCAGAGCACCTTTAAAGATCAAGGACTGACTAGACATTATAATTCATGGTAAAAGAGATCCAATCATAGTCACACCCAATATAAATTAACAGTGATGAATGCAAATGACAGCTGCGCTCTCCAGCTAGTGCTTTTAATAAGAGGGTGATGACTCAACATAAAAGTAAATGGATAGGCCCTTTGCAGAGGGAAGCAGGGATTTGTAGAGGTGCCAGAGCTCGGTTTTGAAATAGAGATAATTAACATTTTGAGTGGTATACTTTCATTGTCAACATAACAACCAAGAGATGGCGATATCTTCCATGCCACACACATTATAGGCGGTTCCCAAACAGAATGGTAAAGTTTATAATCCCCCTCCACCAACAAACATCAATCCATGGCTTGCTCGAAACAACGAGTGCCTCCAACTAACAACAGTCCCAAGGGGAGTTTTGTTTTGCAATTATTTTGATTTAGTTTGCATAAAGCATGGGACTGGGCATCCCGGTGACCAGCCATTTTATCTCGTGAGTGAGGAGCGGAGTCCACTCCTCTTGAGAATAACCCGCCTAACATGGAAGATACAGGCAGCCCTAGTTGATACATGAGCTATTCGAGCATACAAAACAAGATATTTATTTGAAGGTTTAGAGTTTGGCACATACAAATTTACTTGGAACGGCAGGTAGATACCGCATATAGGAAGGTATAGTGGACTCATCTGGAATAACTTTGGGGTTTAAGGGTTGGATGCACAAGCAGTATTCCCACTTAGTACAGGTGAAGGCTAGCAAAAGACTGGGAATCGACCAGCTAGAGAGCGACAACAGCCATGTACATGCATTAAAATTAATAAACATTGGATGCAAACATGAGTAGGATATAATCCACCATGAACATAAATATCGTGAACGCTATGTTGATTTGTTTCAACTACATGCGTGAACATGTGCCAAGTCAAGTCACTTGAATCATTCAAAAGAGGATACCACCCTATCATACCACATCATAACCATCTCAATAGCATGTTGGCACGCAAGGTAAACCATTATAACTCATAGCTAATCAAGCATGGCACAAGCAACTATGATCTCTAATTGTCATTGCAAACATGTTTATTCATAACAAGCTGAATCAAGAACGATGAACTCATCATATTTACAAAAACAAAAGAGGTCGAGTTCATACCAGCTTTTCTCATCTCAGTCAGTCCATCATATATCATCATAATTGCCTTTCACTTGCACGACCGAACGATGTGAATAATAATAAGAGTGCACGTGCATTGGACTAAGCTGGAATCTGCGAGCATTCAATAAACAGGAGAAGACAAGGCAATATGGGTTCTTTTGTCAGATAAACAATAATGCATATAAGAGCCACTTCAACAATTTAATTATGGTCTTCTCCTATCGACCCCCAAAGAAAAGAAAAGAAATAAAACTATTTACACGGGAAAGCTCCCAACAAGCAAAAGAAGAACAGGAAATATTTTTGGGTTTTCTTTTTAATTACTACTACAAGCATGGAAAGTAAATTACTACTATTTTTTGGTTTTTCTTAAGGTTTATTAAACACACAAGAAGAAAGCATAAAAAGGAAAATAAACTAGCATGGATGATACAATGAAAAAGTATGAGCATCGACATCTAGCAATGAGTGTGTGTGTGAACATAAATGTAATGTCGATGGGAAATACGTACTCCCCCAAGCTTAGGCTTTTGGCCTAAGTTGGTCTATGGCCACGACTGGCCTGGCGGATATCCACAATAATAGTTGGGGTCATACTGCGATGAGGAAGAAGAAGGTTCTGATTGCCACTGGATGGCAATCATCTACGGATCCCACTGATAGTTAGACTGTCGTGAAGGATCAAATTGTGGTTCCGGTTCTGGCTCATCGGCTGGTGTAGGTTCCAGTAGGCGTGGATAGCCGTCAACAGAACAAGGTACGTGCCTACAGTCAAATCAAACAAAGAAGGAGCAGGCCAGGTAATAGTCTCAGGATGATGTTTATTAAAGAACAATTGATATTTAAGCTCTCCTGCCCTATTCTTAATAATAAAATCATGTGCCACCATACTTTTATAATCTAGATAAACACAAGGTAGCACTTTTTATTCCTTCTCAGCATGCCTAATAGGTATGTTAAAATGTGCGGCTAGGCGTGTAGCATAGATGCCTCCAAAGACGGGACCCTTAGTACGGTTCATACTTAACCGTCTAGCAATAATGCCGCCCATATTAAAAGTGTTATCACTGTATAAACTGTGGAGCAAAATAATTATATCAGGTATACTAAGGTTTCCACAGTTTCTGCATTCAATTAAGCAACGACTAGCAAATAATGCAAAGTAACGTAAAACGGGAAAATGTATGCTAGTGATTCGTGCATCGGAAACCTTCCTAGTTTCTCCTACAGTGATAGTATCAATAAACACCTCCACATCATCATGATGTGGTTCTTCTGTCTTGCCCTCAAAAGGGACTAAACAAATCCGACAAAAATCATAAAGTGACATCTCCTTATGCTCATCATATAAATGAAACTCCACCGTAGGTGGTGAGTTCCTAGAATGAAAATGAAAGTTTTCCACAAAGGTATTTGTGAGTAAGAGATACTCATCGCATTGGTCGTGGAGGAAAGCGGTGAGGCCTGCATTATGAACCAATTCATGAAAATCTTCATAAATCTCGGCTGCTCTCAAGAAATCCTCGGAAGGCCATTCACACGCACGAACCTTTGCGGTGCGCGGCAAATTATACTTAGGCTTCGGTGCCTTTTCCTTCAAGCTTTGGCTCGATGAGCCCCTCAATAATCTCCTCATCATTTTCTGAAAAATTCTGAAATTTTTAGTAACTTCAAAATAAAAGTAAATCAAACTCAATAATATTGATAGCAACTACTCCTACAAGTGCCTAGGGCCTATATCATGCATCAAAACTACTTTTGACCATATAAATTTGACATGCAAGCTCAAGAACAGGGTCACCTAAGCAGCAAAAATTTGCAATGAATAAAGCACTAGAACAAAAACTAATTGGACCAATGGAGGAGTCACATACCAAGGAACAATCTCCCCAAGCAGTTTTGTGAGAGGTGCTTTGAGCAAGGAGATCGAAAATGGCAGCAAAGAGGGCTGGAACTCGTGCTTGAGTTGGTTTTTCGTGTTTGTGGGAGGAAGAAGAAGAGGATGGGTGCAGGAATAAGTGGAGGAGGGCCACCATGGGCCCACGAGGCAGGGGGAGCGCCCTAGGGGGGTGGGCGCCCTCTCCACCCTCGTGGCAAGGTGGTTGGCCCCCCTGGTGTGTTATTTGTTCCATAAATCCTCAAATATTCTAGAAAAAAACATATTTAATTTTCAGGGCATTTGGAGAACTTTTATTTTCGAGGTATTTTTATATTGCACGAATAATCAGATAACAGACAGAAAATTATTTATTTTTACTTTATTTTAACTAAATAATAGAAAGTATAGAGAGGGTATAGAAAGTTGTGCTTCTAGTTTCATCCATCTCATGCTCATCAAAAGGAATCCACTAACAAGGTTGATCAAGTCTTGTTAACAAACTCATTCCGATTAACATGAAACCGGAAAAATTTCGAATAACACTAGGTTACCTCAACGGGGATATGCACATCCCCAATAATAAGTATATCATATTTCTTCTTGACAGTAGGAAGAGGAAATTCAAAACCTCCTAATATAATCGATGGAATTTTTCCGATAGAATTGATACTATGAACTTGAGGTTGTTTCCTCAGAAAGTGTACCATATGCTCATTACCATTAACATGAAAAGTGACATTGCCTTTGTTGCAATCAATAACAGCCCCTGCAGTATTAAGAAAAGGTCTTCCAAGAATAATAGACATACTATTGTCCTCGGGAATATCAAGAATAACAAAATCCGTTAAAATAGTAACGTTTGCAACTATAACAGGCACATCCTCACAAATACCGACAGGTATAGCAGTTGATTTATCAGCCATTTGCAAAGATATTTCAGTAGGTGTCAACTTATTCAAATCAAGTCTACGATATAAAGAGAGAGGCATAACACTAACACCGGCTCCAAGATCACATAAAGCAGTTTTAACATAGTTTCCTTTAATGGAGCATGGTATAGTAGGTACTCCTGGATCTCCAAGTTTCTTTGGTATTCCACCTTTAAAAGTATAATTAGCAAGCATGGTGGAAATTTCAGCTTCTGGTATCATTCTTTTATTTGTAACAATATCTTTCATGTACTTAGCATAAGGATTCATTTTGAGCATATCAGTCAACCGCATACGCAAAAAGATAGGTCTAATCATTTCAGCAAAGCGCTCAAAATCCTCATCATCCTTTTTATTGGATGGTTTGGGAGGAAAAGGAATGGGTTTCTGAACCCAAGGCTCTCTTTCTTTACCATGTTTCCTAGCAACAAAGTCTTTCTTATCATAACGTTGATTCTTTGATTGTGGGTTATCAAGATCAACAGTAGGTTCAATTTCTACATCATTATCATTACTAGGTTGAGCATCATCATGAACATTATTATTAACATCATCACTAGGTTCATGTTCATTGCCAGATTGTGTTTCAGCATCAGAAATAGAAATATCATTTGTATTATCAGGTGGTTTAGCAATAGGTTCACTAGAAGTTTGCACGGTTCTATCATTCTTCTTTTTAGAAGAACTAGGTGCATCAATTTTATTTCTCTGAGAATCTTGCTCAATTCTCTTAGGGTGGCCTTCAAGATACAAAGGTTCCTGAGTCATTCTACCAGTTCTAGTAGCCACTCTAACAGCATAATCATTTTTCTTATTATTCATCTCACCGAGCAATTCTTTTTGAGCTTTAAGTACTTGTTCTACTTGAGTGGTAACCATAGAAGCATGTTTGCTAACAAGTTTAAGTTCACCTCTAATATTAGCCATATAATCACCCAAGTATTTAATCATATCAGCATCTTATTTTAATTATCTACCAAAATAAGCATTGAAGTCTTCTTGCTTAAACATAAAATTATCAAACTCATCCAAGCATTGACTAGCAATTTTAGTAGGAGGGATTTCAGCTTTATCATATCTATAGAGAGAATTTACCTTTACTACCTGTGTCAGGTTATCGAGGTCTGGAGGTTCTTCAATAAATAAAGGATTAAGATCATATGTTTCTTCAATAGGCGGTAAATTAAGACCATGTATTTCTTCAATAGGAGGTAAATTCTTAACATCTTCAGCTTTAATACCTTTTTCTTTCATAGATTTCTTTGCCTCTTGCATATCTTCAGGACTGAGAAATAGAATACCTCTCTTTTTCGGAGTTGGTTTAGGAATAGGCTCATTAATTGGAGCAGGAGCTGGCTTAGGAGGTGCCCAATTATTTTCATTTGTCAACATATTGTTCAATAAGATTTCAGCTTCACCCGGTGTTCTTTCCCTGAAAAGAGAACCAGCACAACTATCCAGGTAATCTCTGGAAGCATCGGTTAGTCCAATATAAAAGATATCAAGTATTTCATTTTTCTTAAGAGGACGATTAGGCAAAGCATTAAGTAACTTGAGAAGCCTCCCCCAAGCTTGTGGGAGACTCTCTTCTTTAATTTGCACAAAGTTGTATATTTCCTTTAAATCAGCTTGTTTCTTATGAGCAGGGAAATATTTAGCAGAGAAGTAGTAAATCATATCCTGGGGACTACGCACACAACCAGGATCAAGAGAATTAAACCATATCTTAGCATCACCCTTTAATGAGAACAGAAATATTTTGAGGATATAAAAGTAGCGAGATCTCTCATCATTAGTGAACAGGGTGGCTATATCATTTAATTTAGTAAGATGTGCCACAACAGTTTCCGATTCATAACCATGAAAAGGATCAGATTCAACCAAAGTAATTATATCAGGATCAATAGAGAATTCATAATCCTTATCAGTAACAAAGATAGGTGAAGTAGCAAAAGCAGGGTCAGGTTTCATTCTAGCATTTAGAGATTGCTTACTCCATTTAGCTAATAATTTTTTAAGTTCAGTTCTATTTCTGCAAGCTAAAATAGCCAAAGAAGCTTCTTGATCAAATAAATAACCCTCGGGAATAACAAGTGATTCTTCATCATCACTTTCATCAGTATCATCAGATTCCATATTTTCAATTTCTCTAGCCCTAGCAAGTTGTTCATCGAGAAAATCACTAAGTGGCATAGTAGTATCAGGCATAGAGGTAGTTTCATCATAAGTATCATGTATAGCAGAAGTAGCATCATCAATAACATGTGACATATCAGAACGAATAGCAGAAGCAAGTGTAGGTGTCGCAAATTTACTCATAACAGAAGGTGAATCAAGTGCAGAGCTAGATGGCAGTTCCTTACCTCCCCTCGTAGTTGAGGGATAGATCTTGGTTTTTGGATCTCTCAAGTTCTTCATAGTGTCCGGCAAATATAAACCCCAAGTGACTCAAAGAATAGAGCAAAAGTGTTTGGAAAAGTAGATACGACGGAGACGTATCATCTACATGTACAACAACACCATTGGCTCTGTTGTGATGCCAGTAATGTGCATGATATGAGAAGTCAACTGTATACACAATTGGAATTGAAATCAACAGAGCTATTTATAAGACCGAACATGTTAAAGAAACATGTGTAAACATACCTGTTGTGCCATTGGAGTTTTGATTGGATCCTTCAATTAAAAAATAAGTTTGTATGAGTAAATACAGTGATACAAGAGCAAAGCAGTATGCACGATAGCAATGGAATCTTAAATGAGAATAGTTTTTCTTCGGGTTTAAGAACTTGTTCCACACGAACAAAGTACAGTAAGACGCAGACATATAGTACTTCAAAATAAAAAATGAGCTCATAGACCTTACCACATTCTTGGTTCGAGACCAGTACAGAACAAAGCGTTCGCAGTCATCGCCCAGTAAATGTGTCTCAAGAGAACGTAAGGGAATTTGACGAGTTTCTTTGCCAGTCAAGTACATTTTCTTCGGGTAATTCTGATACTGCTACCAAGCATTCTTGAAGATAGCAGAGGTATTAGCACAGGTTACCTCATCTCGAGTTTCCAAATTGGTCCTTCTCTATAGAGAAAAATGGAAAAAATTGATGTATTATAACCATCATGGAGGTAGAATGTATGGGACAAAGCAAAGTAATTGCCATGAATAACATTACTTACACATAACTCATGGACGAACACCTGCAGCTAGCATTTTCCTTCATCTTTAGTATAATATTTCCATGATGGGAAGATAGACACATAGGATTTAACAACATCAAATATGATAGATGCTAAACTACGAATGGCTGGTTGTGCTTCCTCCACAGGAATAGGTGTACTAACTGGTGGAGTTGGGGTTCGCCATGGTAGTACTGGCGCTTTGGGCACTAGAGCTACCTTACTAACTGCTCTTGTTTGGGAGCTCTGTGGTGGAGATGGTGTTGTGTCAATAGAAACTGGGTTACTATCTACTGGGGTTGGGGTTAGATTGGGTGAAGCTGGTTCTTTGTCCATCGTAGTAGGGGTACAATCTGCGAGAGTCTGGGTTATGTGTGGTATGGCTGGTTCTCGTGCATGTACAACCGGGGTGCTATCTCCACCAAGAGGTGGCATTGTCTTATTTGAAGATCGTGTTTTTACTCCGCTAGATACTGCCATCACCCGCTCCAATTCAAATGGCTGATAAACAGGAAACATAGTTGAATATACAGACCTTGTATGAGAGACAGATGCAATAGATAGTGTGAAAAAAAAGAGGGCATGAAATAGTTGACATGTATATTGTTTAACTAAAAAGGATAGCATGACATAATTTCACATATATCATGTCTCTCTAAACTAGATAGCATAGCATCATAATTCAAATATATGACGAATAACTAAACACGATGGCATGAGATAATTATATGATGTCTTTAGTAAACAGGTTCGCATGACATAATTCACATACATGTTATCTAAGTAATTAGGGTCGCATGATTTAATTCACATATGTGATTTATATGCTAAGCAGAGGGCATTCGCATATGTGATGTCTGAACTAAGAACATGGTGTTGAATATTGTGTATATGATGTCTAAACTATGCAATGCAAGACACCATATGCATGATATGAGTAGTATAACTGTGCCA
Source organism: Triticum urartu (assembly GCF_003073215.2). NCBI lineage: Eukaryota > Viridiplantae > Streptophyta > Magnoliopsida > Poales > Poaceae > Triticum > Triticum urartu. The sequence continues at coordinate 458,649,580 of NC_053026.1, read as the reverse complement.
AGTTAGAGCATACACCTCGGTGGGGGAATAAGACTAGTCATCTGTCTCTGAATCCATCTCTGAGGAGCTATCGAGACCCAGCAAGAATCTGCTTCGATAGGTAGCACTGTCTGCTCTGAAGACCTTGTTTTCACTCTAGATTTTTCCATCACCCATTCAAATGGCTGATTCACAGGAAGAGTAGTTTAATACACAAACATTGTCGACAAATGGAAATGTAATGAAGAAAAGGATGAGCAAGATATCATTCAAATATATGATGCCTGGTTAAATAGGATGGAATTACATATTTCACATATATTATGGCTAGCTAAAAGAGATGAGACTGCATAATTCCCATATGTGATATAGAAACTAAAAAGGTGGCATTACAGAACATGTCTAAACTAAGCAGATGACATATATGATGTTGAAAGTAGGCACTGCAAGGCAACATATGCATGATATGACCAACATCATCATGCCAAGTTAGAGCAAACAACTTGGGGGTAAATAGGAGTGGTCAGCTGCGTCTGAATCCGCCTCAGAACAGATATCTTCCTTCGAATTACAATCTCGAGAGGGGGAGGCTTTGCCATTGAACCCACCATGGAGCGATGTCTACATGATATTGTATTGCCATGCAAAACTCTTTCTCTTTCTCTACATGTTCATCATGACTGTGTACAATATCTGACATGCATACGAAAAAATATAGTGAGATTTTGTAAGGAGAGCCTGCAAAAATCTAGAGTGATGGTAACAACCAGTGGATGGATCAAAAAATAATGATAGCAGGCTAATGATATCTTTAATTTAATAAAAAAGATAGATGATGGTTGCTTTACTATTTGTTTCCCACCCAAGATGAACAACTTAGGCATACCCTAGGTGAACCGGATAATAGAAAGAGATACTATTCATTGTTGCCTCAATATGTGCCCCACAAGTAATTTTAAAACTTAAGTTTGAACATTAATTTGGACATGACTTGGAGTCTAAGAGGCGAACAGGACGTTAAAGTAGTAGGTAATATTAAGCAATGCAAAACATAAGCGGAAACAAAAGAGTGCGACCTCTCTTGTGGACTCATGTACTCCTCAGGTTCATCTACTGAGTCGATGATGGTGATGCAGTTGTGGTGGGTGCCGGCGGCAGGGAAGAAGATCTGAGGTGGCGAAAGACGGTCAGGAGTCATGATGTCTGGTTTGGTTGATGCTTCTGTCGATGGAGCAGCTCAGGTGAGGTGGACGACGTCGCGGCAGGAGCAGGACAAACCACACAAAGTTTTCTTCGACACCTACCTGTAACTAAAGTAATTCTGTAAGGGCTCCATTGGCTTGCAGGATTCTAAAAACATAGGGATAGGAAAAACACCGGAATAGGATAGGAATGCTACCACCTCGTGTGCCCTCCAGACTATGTTTTCTTGCACAATACTTCTTTTGGTCGGTAAAAATTCATTATATAATATCCCGAAGGTTTTGACCACCGTACCACAACAAAATCCTATGTTCTTGTTTCGAGCTGCTTTTCTGATAGATCTAGATCACCATGACATCTCCAAGCGCCCGCAAGGACAAGTTTTTCGAGAAGTTCATCAACCCTAACTTGCGGAGGTGCTGCAACACCCTCAAACCATTGAGATGCATGAGGGGGTGCTGCACATGCGCGATGTTGAAGGGCCAAAGAAGACCAGAAGCGAGGAGACCAGACTCGAAGCAATGGAGCAACAAGTTTTCAAGTGCCAAGGGATGGTGGAACATGGACTTAGCATCAATCCCTTGATGATCGTGGAATTTACTAACAATCACAAGCTGGATGCCAAGAACATTGGGGAGGCCATCTTCAAGCTTCACGAGAAAAATCGAGCATCTCCAAGCCCAGATCTATGACCCGCAAAACCAAAACTGTGAGTATGAATACAGATTTAAGAGGATGAGTTTGGCTGCAGATTTGAGGATCCCGGAGACTCATTCATCCTTCTATGATGGTGAACCTATGCCCTGGAAGATGGAGGACAAGCCTACAACAACAACAACAACTTCATCACCACATTCGAAGAAAGAGACCTAAAAACATGGGTATGGGCACTCCCCTTGGCAACTGCCTAGCTTGGGGGAGGTGCCCCGGTATCGTATCACCATCACACCTTTACCTTTATCGTTTTTCTTAGTTCGATCCTTTTGGTTATATCTTGATCTAGTATAATAAAGTTTTGAGTATGATCTAGCTTTGAGTTTTGCTTCGAGATCTATCTATGTCATCGAGTTCGTGAGTTCTATATATATATATATATATAATAAATAATAGTTTTGAGTTGAGGGCTTTGATTTCTTGCCATGATCTCGAGGAAATAAGAAAAAAAGATAGAAATAATAAAAAGAAATAAAAATATCATATAATGATCTTATGGAGAGTGATGACTTCGCATATAAAGAGTATGATGAATAAAATTTGTTGAGAGTTGACAAACATAGTTTTGTTCACTGTTGCAATTATAGGAAGTAAAAAAGAAAGAGAGGTTTCACATATAAATATGCTATCTTGGACATCTTTTGTAATTGTGAGCACTCATTAAAATATGACATGCTAAAAAGTTGATGTTGGACAAGGAAGACAACATAATGGGTTATGTTTTCTTATATCCGAATAGAAGGTACATTGTAATGGATCCTCCAACATGTTGAGCTTGCTTTTCCCTCTTATGCTAGCCAAATCCTTTGCACCAAGTAGAGATACTACTTGTGCATCCACATATCCCTTAAACCAGTTTTTCCATGAGAGTCCATGATACGTCCATTTTGCATCATGCTTTTATATCAATATTTATTGCATTATGGGTTGTTATTACACATTATGTCACAATACTTATGCCTATTCTCTCTTATTTTACAAGGTTTACATAAAGAGGGAGAATGCCGGCAACTGGGATTCTGGCTGGAAAAGGAGCAAATATTAGAGACCTATTCTGCACAGCTCCAAAAGTCCTGAAACTTCACGGATGATGCTTTCCAAATATATAAAAAACATTGAGCGCCAGAACTTCACCAAGGGGGCCACACCCTTCCCACGAGGGTGGGGGGCGCGCCCTACCTCGTGGGCCCCCTGGTGGCCCTCCGGTGACCATCTTCTGCTATATGGACTCTTTCGATGGAAAAAAAATCATAAGCCATCTTCTCGGACGAAACTCCGCCGCCACGAGGCGGAACCTTGGCGGAACCAATCTAGGGTTCTGGCGGGGCCGTTCTGCCGGGGAAACTTCCCTCCGGGAGGGGGAAATCATCGCCATCGTCATCACCAACGCTCCTCTCATCAGGAGAGGGCAATCTCCATCAATATCTTCATCAGCACCATCTCATCTCAAAACCTTAGTTCATCTCTTGTATCCAATTCTTGTCTCCAAGTCCGGGTTTGGCAATACAGGTTAAGCATAAGTGGGATGTTTGTCCAAGTGAGGGCAGCTCCCAAGCACCGTTCCACCCACATACCAAATTATCAAAGTACCGAACGTGAATCATATGAGCGTGATGAAAACTAGCTTGACGATATTCCCACGTGTCCTCGGGAGCGCTTTACTTCATATAAGAGTTTGCCCAAGCTTTTCCTTTGCTACAAAAAGGATTGGGCCACCTTGCTGCACCTTATTTACTTTTGTTACTTGTTGCTCGTTACAAATTATCTTATCACAAAACTATCTGTTACCATTTATTTCAGTACTTGCAGAGAATACCTTGCTGGAAACCGCTTATCATTTTGTTCTGCTCCTCGTTGGGTTTGACACTCTTACTTATCGAAAGGACTACGATAGATCCCCTATACTTGTGGGTCATCAAGACTCTTTTCTGGCGCCGTTGCCAGGGAGTGAAGCACCTTTGGTAAGTGGAATTTGGTAAGGAAAAAATTATATAGTGTGCTGAAATTTACTGTCACTTGTTACTATGGAAAGTAATCCTCTGAGGGGCTTTTTTGGGGTATCTTCACCCCGACCAATAGAGCAAAGAGTTTCTCCTCAACCTACTGAACCTACTGAAAATGAAAATGCTTGCTTCGAAATTCCTTTGGGTATGGTAGAAAAACTGCTAGCTAATCCTTTTTTTGGGAGATGGAACAAAACATCCTGATGAGCATCTAATATATGTGGATGAAGTTTGTGGATTATTTAAGCTTGCAGGTGTACCCGGAGATGTTGTTAAGAAGAAGTTCTTCCCTTTATCTTTTAGGGGAGATGCATCGACATGGTATAGGCTATGTGATGATATGAAGTCTTGGAACTACAAACGATTGAAATTGGAATTTCATCAAAAGTTTTATCCTATGCATCTTGTTCATCGTGATCGCAATTATATATATA